>NW_020938001.1:0-33099 GCF_003984885.1 Neopelma chrysocephalum
CCCCCTTTCCTCTCACCAGCACCAGGCAGCACCAGGGAGGGCACCCCGAGGGGACCCAAAGCAGCCCTGGACTGCTCCCTGGGAACACCTGAACCCCTGTGTCAACACACCACAGAAAAATCCCACACCCAAATCCTGCTGGGCCATCCCAGCACCAGATCATGTCTCCAGCTGCAGAGCAGGAGCTTAAAACTTGAGAAAACCCTCCCTAAGGAAACCCCAGGCTGGTGGGAGCTGGGGATGATGAGGGGACCCCCCAGTGTCCCCATCCAGGGGTGGGAGGGACACACCCACCCCGGGATTTCATCCTGACCCCCCGCAGTGTCTCCTGGGCTAAAGATAGTCAGGAGTGGAGTCCTCCTCCTCCTCCTCAGTATTTTTAGAGCCCCAGCAGCAGACCCAGCTCCCAGGTATCCCCCCCAGGGATCCAGCTCCATGGACCCCCACCACAGGGGCTGGATTAGCCCCCCCGATATGGTGGGTGCAGGAATGACCCCATGCTGTGGTCACACCCTGGCTCTGTCCCTTCCCAAAGTGCAGCAGGAGGGGTGTGGAGCTCCCAAGTCCCTTGACCCCAGGGGTAACTCCCAGCGGGACACAGAGCCCGCGTGGCTCCCACGGGATATGGTTTGGTACCAAGCATTGGCACCCCAAAAAGCCTGAGCTGCCCCCCGCACCCAGGAGCCTGCACCTTGTCGGGGCAAAGGCCGCTGGAAACAGTCAAATATTAACCCTGAGGGCCGGGCTCAGCACACGTAACCGGCTCACCAGGATCCCCGGATGGATCCTCACCTGGCACAAGGGTGGCAGGGCTGGATCTCGGCTTCCCCTGGCACCACCAAAACCAGCCGTGAGCCAGCGCTCAGCCCCCTCCCCTCCTTTTGCAACAGGCAGGGCTGGGGGGGGGCTGGAGGGGGCTGTGTCCCCCAGCCCGGAGTGTTCCCTTGCTGGGATCCGAGCCCGCGGCACCGGCACCGATCGGGTGTTGGTGGCCGGGCCGGTGGCCAAACACCTGTCACCCACAGTCCAGCACTGCTGAGGGGCACCCGGAGCTGCCACCCATGGACAGACCTCCTCCTTACCCCCAAATCCCCCTGTCTGGGAGCAATGGGGCGCGGGAGAGCCTCAAACTGGAGACAAAATTACCCCCCCGGGTGCTGGCTCCCTCCCGAGGCCGGGCGGGGTGGCACAGGCAGCACCCCGGGGGTGCTGGTGGCACCTCTGGGGCTCAGCACCCCCTAAACCCACTCAGCCCCTCCAGGGTGAACGGGAAGGGGGGTGAAGGGCACACCTCGCCCCCCCCTTTCCCAATCCACGCTGCCACGTCCAAACACGCAGGTAAATAACACGCGTGTGGAAATGTGCACGTGCGTAAACGTGCACGTGTGTAAATGTGCACGCCCGCCCCCCGAGGAGCTCGGCCACCTTACCGTGCTCTTCCTCGCCACCATCTTATCCAATTTCTTGGCAATCCGGACCAGCTCCTCAGCGGGCCCCATTCCGGGGGCTCGTGGCTCGCCGGGCTCTGGTGGCCCGCGGGGCAGGACGGTGGCCACGGGCACAGCCGGGCACTGCCAGCATTGGGGGGGGGGGGGGCCGGGGCAGGCGGGTGGGAGGGAGCAAAGAGGGGTGAAAAGGGGGAAAGGGAAGGGAAGGGAAGAGAGAGAAAGCAGAAAGGAGGTGGGGCTGTCCCGGCCAGTTATAAACTCCTGCCAGGAAGGCGAAATAGCACGGGGGAGGGCTAAATATAGCCGGGAGCCACGATTGCAGGAGCGGGGGGAGGCGCGCGGCTGTGGTGGCCCTGGGGGGCACGGGGGGTCCGGGGACAGGGATGGGGCTTTGGCACCGGGAGGGCTTAGCCAGGGAATCCCGAGGGCCACGGGGGGAGGGGAATGTGCTGCGTGGCAAACTCTGCTCTTCCCGAAGTTGTTGTCCTGCGGCAGCAAGATGCTTGGGGGGGTGGTGTGGGGGGGGTGTCTTTACACTCCCTATGTTGGAATAGTCGAATATATGTGGAATTCTTCTATATTGGAATATCCCAACACGTTGGAATATTCCACATATTAGAATATTCCAATGCTGAGAACAGCCCAGCTCTGGAAGTGTTCAAGGTCAGGTTGGACGGGGCTTGGAGCAACCTGGTCTAGGGGAAGGTGACCCTGCCCGTGGCAGCAGGTGGAACGAGATGATCCTTAAGGTCCTCTCCAAAACAAAGCATTCCACGATTCTATGATGACAAATGACACCCCAACTCCTCCTGCAGGCTTTGATGCCCAGCACAGCCCTGCTGAGTCCTGCCCCCCCCAAGCACCAGGTCCTTACAAAAATGATGGTTTATTAGAAATCAGAGACAGAAAACATTTTAAAAAAAGACTTTTTTGAGATGAAACATTTGACACAGAAATGAGAAGGGGGAGAGGGGTAAATTGGGGGGGTATAGAGGCAGGTGGGTCCCAAGGGACACTGGCACAAGGGGATGTTGGTCCCAGAAAAATAATGCAAAAACTCCCTTGGAGAGGCCCCCAGGGCTGGGGCGGTGATCCAGCACCCACCCCAGGTGAGGGACATGGGGCAGGGGCTCTGTGGTGCCACCTCAATTCCCACCCCCCCAAAATCAGGGAATGGCATTTCACTAGAGTTTTGGGGAAGCTTTGGAGCATCCCCAAGCCCCACCAGCCCAGGCAGCTCCAAGTCTGGGGTGGAGACCCTCCAGCCCAGCCAGGTGAGGGCAAGAGCCCTCTCCTACTTCTTGCCCATCCCAAAGGTTTCACAGTCGGGGTACAAAAGGAGGCTGGGGGGGAAGTGGCTGCCCCTCTGCCCTGCTCCCCCCAGGCTGGAGGGACTACTGGGCAGAGTAGTGGACTCCATGACTACTTGGCAGAGAGTGGAGCTCCCCCATCCCCAAGTCCTTGCAGAGGAAGGGAGAAGAAATCCCTGGGGATGAGCAGAGCCACCGGGAAGGATGGGAGAGCAGCAGGAGCAGGGGCTGGCACAGAAACCTCAGCCCACCAGTGCAGCGAGCGTGTCCATTCTCTGCCCCTCAGCTCCCCAGCGCTGCCCTCCATGGACGGATTTCCCAATGGGTGGTCTCTGAGCCCCTTTGGAGGGCAGTGGTCCCATGCCAGGGTCCTGGGCACGTGTCCCTCGTGGTCTGGCTCTGCTGAGCCCCCAGCAGGGAGCTGCCTCTGGTCCTGGCCGAGGGGACAGTGACAAACTGCCCGGTCAGTCTTGTAAGAGGTGGACAAAGCTGGCGGGGAAGACTCCGGTGCGGGAGCCGTCGCCCTCGATGAAGCCGACCTGGGGGTGCAGAGATGGGGTTCAAGGGGGTGGGAGTCCCATCTCAGGCATGGAAGAAGCTTTGGGGCTGATATCCCAATTCCCGGGGAAATTTAGAGAGGCTAAGCCGTGGTGACACAGCAGCTGGAGCCTTCCCAGCCCTACTCCATGCACAGATGGGCAAAGGATTCCCCCATCCATGCCCCTCAGGAGCACCCCAGCCACCTCCAGAGGGAAAAAAGGACCAGAATCGGGATCCCAGCACCTGTGCCACGGTGACACTCACCCAGCTCTGCTCATCCTCCTCCCGTGTCACCACGATCACCTCCCCCTTGGAGAAGGTCAGCTCCCGGGCCTTGTCCCCCTTGCAGTCAGCCACCGCCTTCACCCGCTTCTGCCTCCCCTTGGCCTGAAACAGGGCAGAAAGGGGGTGAAAGACACCCCAGGGTCACTCCCAAGAGGGGTGCAGGGATGTGACACCCCTGATCCTTCCCTCTGCAGCCCCAGGATAAGGAGAGCAGAGATGCTTGGGGATGCAGAGGGTGACACCCCCCAAGTCGTGGAACCTACCGGAGCAAATCTCCTGGGCATGGGCACAGGGGGCACCTTGCTGAGAGCGGGGTCCTCGGGGCCACCAGGGCTCTGGGGGGACAGGGCCGAGCCCGCTTTGCCCCCCCCGCCGCCGATGCGCCGGTACGAGCGGGTGCTCTCGGAGCTGTGGGGGACAGCAGGGACAGTGTCACCCCCTCCCCACTGGTGCCTTCCCCCTCTCTGTCCTCCTCCCTGTGAGGTCTCAGTAGGGTCAGGGCTCCCCCGTGGGACCCAAGGGAAGAGGGTCCCACCCACATCCCCATGGATGCTGATGGAGAGGGAGGGACCCCAGCACCCAAACTCCCTCAAACCAGCCCATCCCACCACATTTTTCCAAAAGAGAGAAAACCCATATATTTTATATAATATATATTATAATATACTATATAAAATATATTTATACTATTACATAAATTTTTATATAATAACATAATTTGCATGGGGGTCTTCGTGTCACCCCCAAATAATCTGCATCACCTTTTCCAGGGACAACCCATCACCCCCATGGCTGCTCTTATCCCATCCTGCGTCCCAGTGGCAGCATCAACTCCTTTGGGGTCTCCGGGGGGTGGGGACCCCTTTGCTCCACAGGGACAACTGAAACTGAACCACCACACAATGACCCCCCAACACCCAGCGCACCCCCAGCCTGGAGGTGGGGGGGGTCCCTACCCAAACTTGACGGGGGGGATGTCGGGGGCTGTGCTGCCCGGCGGGGGCTGCCCGGGCGGGGGGTTCAGCTCTGGCCCCCTCCGGGTGCTGCTGGTGTCGCTCTCGGAGCGGGTCTCCCAGTAGGCTGCCCGCCGGCTCTCGGTGGGGCTGCGGGTGCCGGGGGCCGGGGGGCCAGGGGTGCCATCCAGGGCACCCGTGCTGCTGGCAGAGGGGAGGCTGCGCGGTGCCGGAGCCTCCGCCGGCCCGGAGAAGTGCGGCTCCGACGCCTGCCGGGGCAGCTCGGGGCGCTCTGGGGGGGACACACACAACAGGGACAATAAATCAGTGTCCTGCTGAAAGGAGAAGCCCACCACAGGTGGTCCTCCCCCACCCCGACTCACCGGTGGGGCTGTGGCCGGGTTTGGGGCGGGAGCTGCCCCGCGAGGGGTTTTTGAGGGGCAGCGGCGGGGGGATCTCCTCGCTGTGGGCCCGGCGGGGCGCAGGGCGGGAGGGCACCAGGATGCTCTCGTAGGTCTTGTTGGTGATGTCCATCCCCCCCACGCAGCTCCAGCGGGTCTGGGGGCAGGCGGGTGGGGGGCTGGCGGCCAGCGGGGATGTGCCCTTGAAGGAGCGCTGGAGGGGGCTCACCTGGGGGCAGGCACGTGGGTCCAGGGATGCCCCACTGCACCAGCCTCACAAGAGGGTCTGTGCCCCCCCAGCCCCCCCACTGGGGATGTGGGATCTCTGTCACAGGATGTGCTGTCCCCTCCCAGAGGTACCTTCTCCTCCAGCTCGTCCTCACTGTCATAAGGGAACTCTGAGGGTGGCTCCCAGTCATAGTCCACATGGATCTGCAGGGAGAGCTTCCCTGCCTGCGCTTGCTCCAGCTGCCAGATGGATGGGACAGGTCAGAGGGGTCTTGGCAGAGAGGGAACAGGCCCCAGCAGCCCCCCACCTCCATGCCAGCCCTCCCCAGGTGCTTTGGTCCCCTCTCCCCATCCCGAGCCATCTCCCCCATTCTCCCCCATCCCTCCATCCCACCTACCAGCTCTTCACACTCGCTGTGCTTCAGCCTCCTCGCCACGTCCAGAGCCGTCTCACCCGCCGCGTTCACTGCCCGAGGGACAAAAGGGGGACAGATCCAGGTCACAGCCTTGCCCCTCCCACCAGAGACCCCCAAAACCCCCAGTCCCAGCCCCGTACCCGTGGTGAAGGCGGCTTTGCCCTTCAGGAGCAGCTTGAGGCAGTTGGGCTGGTTGTAGAGCGCGCTGTAGTGCAGGGCCGTGTTCCCGTCCTGCGTCACCCGGTCCAGCGTCCCCCTGCGCAGGGCCACCGGCAGGAGAGTCAAGGCCTGAGAGCACACAGGCCTCCTGCACACTCCTCCCATGTGGGAAAGGGCAGGGGACACTGGGAGCACTTGGGGACGCACCCGTTCTGGATGATGAAGTCCACCAAGGGCAGGGAGGATCTGTCGGCGTGGCGCACGGCCATGTGCAGCGCCAGCTCACCCGCCTCCTGCCACGACAGGGGACAGGAGAGATGAGCCTCAGGGTGCTCATCTCCCCCAGGACGGAGGGGAGAGGAGAGCTGGACCCAAGGATGCTCATCTCCCACGACACGGAGGGAAAAGCAGAACTGGACCCAAGGATGCTCTCATCTCCCACAACTTGAAGGAGAGAGGAAAGCTGGACCTGAGGGATGCTCATCTTCCCAAGGGCACATCTCCATCCAAAGCTCAAGGAAACCCCAAGCACAGGCACCCAGAGGGGGCAAATCCATCCACGCTGCCAGGTGTGGGGCTCACCTGGCCCTCGGGGCTGGCCAGGGGTTTGGCCAGGTCGTGCCCCTCAGCAAAGGCCTGGAGCAGGGCCAGGAGGTCCCGGGCACGAATGGCTTCCCAGAGGCGGTGGGGATCGTCCCGGCTGCTCTTCTGGACGTAGCGACGCTCCATGTACTTGGCCACAATGTACTCCTTGCGGGCAGCCCTGGGGGAAGGGGGGCTTGGGTGGGCATGGAGACCAGAACCCTCCACTTCCCACCACAGCTAGGGGCACCCTGAGCTCCTCCCTTCTCCTGAAGCCCTGGGATCAAGGGGAAACCTCCAAAGAGGTGCAGATCCACCAAAATCCAGGTGATGACACCAGGATCCTCCATTCTCACATCCCTGGGCTGTCTCAGAGTTGATGGGCATGGAAGCAAGGGCAGACCACACACCATGCACTCCTATTCCTCCTTCTCCTCGCCCACCCTGAGCCCACAACCTGCACCCAACTCACATATCACTGCCAGCTGAGGGCTTGGGACAGTCCTGCGTGGGCAGCGTGGCCTCCATGATCTCGTTGAAACGGGTGTTCCCAATGCTGACAGCCAGCTATGGAGAGAGAGGGATGGGGGGAGACAAGCCCTCCTGGCCACGCTCCCCCTGCCCCAGCCAGATCCCACCCTGGAGGGAAGGAATCCACTGGATCCACCCGGGACTCTTCTAGAGCAGCACCTCTCCTAGGGATGATCTCTCATGGCAGAGGAAGTCTGGTTTAGGAGGGAGCAGCTCCACCATCCCCTCCTTAGGAAACAGGTTTGTAAAGGCCCCCCCTTGCCCAAACCACCACACTGGGGAAACTGGGGCAAGTTAGCAAGCACTGGAGCAAACTGGGGACAGAGGAGGAAGAATGAACTCTGCATCCCAGAAGGTTTGGGAGCCACAGAGGGCGATTCCCAGCAGCCACGAGACCTCCAGGCTCAGGGAGCAGCTTACCAGCAGCTCAGAGGTGCTGAGGACATCCAGGGTGAGGGACTGGATGCGGGAATAATGCACACCCAGCTCCCGATGGATGCCGGAGCACTCGATGCACGTCAGGATGCCCAGGTTGGTGGAGAGCCACGTGGGGTCTGCGGTGGGAGCAGCACACGGGGCTCAGCATCACACAGGACGCTGTGACCCCCATGGGTCCCACACTCAGGGTGGGGGGACACCCTGACGTACCCGGGGCACCGCAGTCACAGCACTGTTTGTTCCCTGGCATGTTCTTCACCTCGCTGATGACCAGCCTGGTGAGCTCCTGGACGCCGCCGTCCACCCCGGCGCCCGCCGCTGCCCCGCTGCCCACATCCCCCTTGAAGGCGTTGCTCAGGGCTTCGTCCTTGCTGTTCTGCAGCACTGAGACCCACCTGGGCAGGAGGGAGGAGGAGGAGGAGGAGGAGGATGGGAAAGGCAGAGCAGGATCTGGCACCTCAAGGAGTGGGGATGGGCTGCGGCACTTACACGATGCACTCCTGCTCGTCCTCCGCTTGGAAGTGATACGTCCTGTTGTCTGCAGGGATGGGGAGAGAGGGGAAAGGGGAGAAATTGTGGCTGCCCCATCCCTGGAAGTGTTCAAGGCTGGGTTGGACTGGGCTTGGAGCAACCTGGGCTAGTGGAAGGTGAACCTGCCCATGGCAGGGATTCTGTCATTCTATGATTCAGGGATGCCCAGGACAGCAAGAATCTGCTAAAATCTCTCCAAAGGAGCTGCTTAATTAAAAATTAAATCACTGCACATAACTCTCCTATCACCTGAGCCCTGTCACAACCCCTTTTTGTCTGAGCTTTCTCTATCTTGGAGAGGTCAGTCCTTCCCCTGTAAAGACAGCCAGGGAGGCACCCAGAGCCAGGGTAAAAGGGTTTCAGAGGGAAAACCCACTCCAAAAAGGGAGAGCTCCCACCACAGCCTCTGTCTCAGGGTCAAACACCCCCCTCCAGCCATGGCACCCTGCTCTGGGCACTCACGTGTCACCAGGTCAAAGCATTTCTTCTCCTCGGCGTGGGGCCGCACTTGGCAGGTGAGGAGGTTCAGCTTGACAGGGGGACGGTTAATCTGCAGTGTGAGAGGATGGAGAGGGGTTAAAGGACTGGGAGGGGTGGGATGGGCATCACCAAGGGATTGGGCATCACCATCTCTGATGGCAGCTGTGGGGGGATAACCACCAGCACAGACAGTTCCTCTTGGGATAACCAGGCGAGTCGGACCCTGTCTGACCTTTTGTAGGAGAACAGGGTCCCTCTGCAGGAGAACAGGGCTCTGAGATGTCCCTGGCCCACGTCCTCTGTCCCTGCTGCAGTTTCCAGCCTCCAACACCAGGGGGAAGCACCTCCCTCCCAACCCACCCCAGCCCCCTTTGGGCTTGTCTGGACCCTCATCGCCCAACTCGCTGCCCCAACCAACCCCCTCTTCCCTCCCACGGACCCCTGTCAGACATGGGGGATCCCCTTTAGGCTTTCCAGTCCCATCCTGTGCTAAATTCTAAGCCAGGCAGATTTTAGACCAGTTCAGGCAAAACTAAACCTGAAAGAAAGGGATCTGAAATCCAATGGACAACGGGCACCAAGGCTCCAAGGGTGCACAAAGAAGGGTCAGGGCTGCAGCCCCACCCCGCTCCTCACCGTGCTGTGGGAAATGGTCAGGCAGCCGTATTTAACACCACACTTCCTCTTCTGCCACACTTTGCGGATCCTGAGGAGGAGGAAGAGGAAGAGTGAGGATTTCACAGCCCTGATCGCCCACATCTGCATCCCAAACCTCCCACGGCAGCCCCTGGCACGATCCTGTGGGGCTGTGCTTCCTGCAACTCACAGAGCACAGAATGTCCTGCTGAGCTATGGGCTGTGGGGATCCCAGCTCTGGGGCCTCCCATGAGCATCAACAACACTGGGATGGAGCTGGGAGCTCTCTGGGATAACACTCATCCTCACCCATCGCTCTTCTTGTACAGGAATCCCGACTTCTCCGTTCCGTACTGCTTGTTCCCTTGGTGCTGATGGATGCTGTAGCCACTGCCAGAGTTCTTCCTGCTCAGGTTTTCCTGGAAAAAAAAGGCAGTTAAAAAGCAAAGTGAGAGGTGCAGGGGTGGCTGCTCCAAGTGACCTCATCCTTATGTGGAGTGCAGTGTCCAGCAGGACGCCAGAGACCCCCGTGCCCTTCCAGCATCCAGACATCTCCCAGCTCTCCTGCTCTGCTCCCACGGATGTCTCCTTTGCTCCCTAGCTTCTCCCCATCCCCAACCTAACCCCAGGGTAGCCAGCACCCTCCCAATGCTCCTTCCCAGCTCTCCCATGCCCATCCCGGGGGGTCTCACCTCCTTGTTTTCCAGCTGCAGGATGCTGCGGAGGGAATCGCGGGTCTGCGTGAGCTGCTTCACCTCCTCCTCCTGTGCTTGGTGGAGCTGCAAAGGGAGGAGCTGCCACCACTGCTGTGCTGAGCAGGGGCATTCTCAGGGACTGGCACGGGGACAGGGGGGGTGGCATCCCATGGGACACGTCTGGATGGATGGCAGCGTGGGGGACTCACCGCGTGGAGGGACACAGCCAGCTTCTCAATGAAGGGGTAGAGGTTCTGGGCAGCCTTCCAGCCGTCTTGGAAGAAACTGGGCGTTTGTTGAGGGTGATTAAGATGCAGACAGGGAGGATGGAGGAAAAAAAGAGGGTGGGTTTTTTTTAGAGGAAACGTGGCAGGAGATCGTGGCAACCCCCTCGCTGGGAAGCTGCCCTTGCTTTGTGGTTCCCCGGCTGCTGCGATCTGGAGAGAGCCCACCAAAGGCCTTGGGATCTGGATACCCCACATATTTGGGGTGTTTGGGATGCAGGACTGGCCTCTGGGTCATTCCCAGTTCGTCTCACTGGGGAGCAGCTCTGCTGGAGGCCACATCTCGGGGTCTCTGGGTCACAGCCCCAGCCAAGGATGTGCCTTTAACCAGCAGGACTGTCCCCCCTGCCTCAGTTTCCCCACTCGAGAGCTGCAGGAGATGATGACACCCACTCCAGCCTCATGGAGCAATGGGAAAGACAAGGGGATGTTAATCCTTGCTCCGAACACCCTCGTTATGAGCCCCACAGCTGATGCTGGAGCCTCTCAGCTGAACTCATCTCTGGAAATCTAATCCAGAAACCAAATCATCTGATACATCCCGAGCCAACCCCCTTCCCCCAGCCCCATGGACACGTTTACAGCTGCTCAAGCCAACAAAAAGCACATTCCAACTCCCCAGATGCAACCTGGGCTCTGCCCAGCACCTCCACCAACAGCTTTATGGAGCTGGGATGGGAGAAGGAGCCCCCAGACCCTCATGGGACTTCCCAAAGGTGACAACAATCCCACCTTTATCCAGGTGGCACCTACTTGTGCTGAGCATGGAAAAACTTGATGAGGCTCTGCAGGAAATCTGGTCCCTGTTTCATCTGAGATTCACTGGCTTTCAGCAGGTACTGGAGGAGGAGAAGACACCCCATTAGGTGACGGAGACAAGGACCAGCTGAAAATATTCCCAGAGGAAGGAGCAAGAGCCTGCCCAGCCCTCGCTTCCCTTCCCGACACGGGGAGGAGGGTTAAAACACTGGCTGGGCTTCAAGGAGTCGAGTCACGATGTTGGATTTGAAGGCAGCTCACTGGGGACCACCCTCAAAAAACCTGGCTCTGGAAGTCCTCCAAGAGCTGGAAAGTTCAAGGGCTGAGGCCTCTGGGGTTTCCAGCCAAGCACGCTTCTCCTGCTGCTCATTACTTCTGGAGTTAATAAATAACCAAAACTCAAGGCAGCTCGTGAAGGGGAAAGAAAAAAAAAATCCCCCAAGTTTTTTAAGATATGACCCTTTTATTCCCAAAAAATCAGATTCCAAGCAGCAAGCACCTGCAGCACACCAGCCCTGGAGGTCTGCCGAGGTGTCCCGTGGGATGGGGAATTTCAGCTTCGTGCATCAAACCCATCCATCAGCTGCAGGCAGGGAAGGAGAGACCCAGAGTCTTGCTCACCCTGAGCAAAATGAGGAGGGGAAGAGATTTTTCCCCCTGCGAGCTCCTCTCCAGCTGCTGGAATGGTTTTGAGCGGGAGGCGAGGGGAGGGGAAGGCAGCCCTGAGCTCCAGGGGCTTTCCATGCTGGGAGAGAGCCTCTGGAATGGAGTCTCCCAGTGCCCTGGGTGCTCTGAACACCCTGAGGGGTCACTGGGCTGCGGAGGGTTGTTAAACTGCCCCGTGCAAGCACGAGATGCTGAGTCACTGTCACAGCACTGCACTCCCTGAACCAAGTCCCACCTGGGAAAGGCCACACGTGCCCAGCTCCCATGGGGTGTCCCTGCCCTGCCACCCACGCCCTGGGGTGCACAGGGGTGCTCCCAGCACCCCCGGATCCGGATCCAGCTGCACCCACAGCCCTGGGGGGTGCAAGACGGCCCACGATGGGGAGACACAACCACCCCGCGGGGTGGAACAGGACCACGTTCCCACCCCAGGAAGCAGCAAAACCCACTTCCCTATAAACCCAAGTGCATCACATGCCCCTCAAACCCCCCAAGAAGAGCTGCCCCCCCCGACTTGCAGGGCCAGCAGGAGCTCTCACGTGCACGTGCCCCACTCGCACGCAGCCGCCGTGCCCAGCTCCAGCTCCCGCCTCTCCATGTGCTGTTATTTATCCCACAGTGGAGCTATTCAAGGGAGTGACTCATCTGGCCCTGTCCCAGCTCCCCGGCGGGCGCAGCCTCCTCCCCACACCCCCTGCCCTTTGCTGGGAGGGGCACAGGGCAGCACCGGGCTCTGGCCCTCGGGAACGTGGGAGAGCCCTGGAACAACCCACTGGGGACTTGTTCCCTGCTCTATGTGTCACCTTAAAGAGGTTTGTGGGGCTGCCAAGGGTCTGGAGCCCTTGGTCTGGACACCTGGGCTCCTCCTCGCTGTGGGGGCCTGGAATTGTGTCTCCATCCTTTCCCTATTCCCATCTCACCTCCTGAGTGTGGACTGCCAGCAACTGGGACTGCCAGAGGGATCTGGGGTGACTCATGAGCCCCCCTAACCAAAACCAGGAGCAGTTTTGAGGATAGGGTAAAACCACAAAGCCAACCTCAGGGATCTTAGCCAAAAAACTCACTTTTTGCCCCAAATGCCACCCAATGAAGGGGGAGGAGCGGGGCTGGGAGGACACGGGTGGGATCACTGCAGAGAAGGGTCACCCTCATGGGGGACTTCACGAGGCACCACGGGTGCCACTTGAAGCTGCATCCCACAGGGACCCCAATCTGGGGATGGGATGAGGATCCCTGAGCCGGGACCATGCAGGGGTGGGATGGGGACAGCCGAGGGTCCCACACAGCACCCACATGGGGCTGTTTTGGTGGCAGGGACAGGGACAGGCTCCAGTGTCCCCACAGAGGTTAAGTAGAGCGATCCCCCTGGAGATGAACAATCCCTGTATCCCCCCAGGAGAGCCCCTACCTCGCACATGTGGAGCTGGAAGAGCCGCCGCTCCCTCTGCATGTCCTCGGCCACCTCTGCAGCCGCCGGCTCGGCCTGGATGACCCCGGCCAGGCGGGATCGCTCCTTCTCCTTCTCCATCTTCCCCCTGTGGAATGGGATGGCGGTGGGCTGCAGACATCCCTGCTCTGAGGGGTGGGTGCCCCATGCTGGAGGCTACAGTGGAATGGCATCAGGAGGAACATCTCCAGCCCCTCTCCCTGTCCCTTTCCCCTTTGGAAAAGGCTGGACCAGAGCCTTCCCAGTGGCAAACTGGCACCATCGGTGCCCAGCTCCATTCCAGGGACAAAACACCTCTGTGCAGAGCGGGATTTAGGTGGATTTTGCTGGAGGCAGCGTGTTCCTTACACTTTGGTCTCATAATCCTTCCAGGCCTTTTCAATCTGCTTCTTGGAGTCCTGTGGCAAAGGAGAGGGGGGGGAAGGTCAGGGAAGGTGACAGAGCTGGTGGCACTGAAGTGGCCAAAGGCTTTGCTCTGCATCACTGCACCCCGTGGGGACAAGGGATGTCCCCAATGGGTCTTCACCCCTCACTCCCATCACCCCCAACCCTCACTGCTCCCTTCCAGCCCCTTGTACTTGCTCCTTCCTTCTGCCCATGGGCATGAGCTGAGCCCATACCAGGGGTCTCACTGCAGCATGTCCCCACATGGGTGACCCTGGGGACAGGGCTGGGGGGACTCACCAGGCGGCCATCCCTCAGCTGCCCCTTCAGCAGGCTGTCCAGGGGGAAGGACACGATGTTGTTCAGGTTCTGCACCTGCAAAAGGCAGAGATGGGGTCACCCCACAGTGGGGGAGGTGGAGGACCTGGAGCCCCAGGTCCTTCCCGGTGCCAGGGACCTCCCTCCAGCTCCATCGCCGCCCTGGGAAGGGTTAAAGAGGCTGGAAGCAGGGCTGGATCCAGGATCCAGGCACGGGGCAGGCTGGGGCTTGTTGGAGCTGGCTGCAAGATGTCTGACGCAGGGCCCTTCCCACAAACCACATCAGCACCGCGGCTGCCAAAACCAAAACTGTTCCCCCTCCATCGACACCTCGTCCCTGTCCCCGTCCCTGTCCCCACACCCAGTAATGCCACCAGCCCCTCCACAGCCCCATGATGCAAAGAGCACCCCCAATGTCAAAGGGGCTTCCCAAAATGTCCCCCTTTCCTGGGGTTTGGGGAAGCAGAGCAGTCACCACCATCCCCAGCAGTGCCGTGCAGGGGTCTGTGGTGGGGACACAGGAGCCTACTCCAGACATTCCAGAGTCTTGGAATCCCTCTGTGCATCCCGTTTTAAAGCCACAAGAGCAGCTCCAGCACCCAGGAGACCTCCCCACTGCACCCAGATTTTTTTTAAAGGGTTTTGGTCCCCTGCAGCACCTGGGGAGAAACGCAGCCCTGGGGCACAGGACCGGCCCCAAACGAGGGGGAATGGGGCATCCTGCTTCTGACAGCTCCAGGGAGACTCCAGGAGGGGAAACACAGCTTTTGGGATCTGGGTGAGGGTCCTGGCACAGAACTGAGCTCGGCAGCATGTAGGGCAGGAGGTGGGGGCCCCCACAACTGGTCTGACTCCTCCACCAGGACAGTTCTGCAGAGCCCCACTGGAGCACGGGGGTCTGGGTGGGCTGAGACAGGCGGGATGGGGAAGGGGAGGAGCAGGGAGGCCCAGATTGGGGTAACTGGGAGAGAAGACGCCAAAAATCTGAGATTCTTGCTGGGGGAAGGGCAGCAGAAATCAATCTCCTCCTTGAGCAGAGCCAGGGGCCAAAAACACCCCTCGGAGAGGGGGATTTGAAAGGGAATGGAGAGGGGGCCACATGGGGCTTTGCTGCTGGGTGTGCACGGACCCAGCTCCGTTCAGGAGCTGAGTTTTCCAGCGGAGCCATTCCCGAGGTGGGGAAGGCGCCGGCGGCTCCGCTCACGTCCGTCTCTGCCTGCTCCCCACGGCCCCACTGCACGGCCCAGCGTGGCTTTGATTTACTCTTGGCAAGCGAGATCAGAGATGCAATTGATGTGAGAAAAAAAACCAAAACAGAAAGAAAGAAAAAAGGGGAAAAAAATGAAAATAGCAGCCCCAGCTGCCCATGGGATCCCAGGGTCGGCAGCCCCGGGGAGCTGGGAATGAGCTGTAAATCCAGTAATGAGGGTATCAGATAGTCTGGGAGCACTGGGAATGTGCCCCCCGCCCCAAGATGGGAGGTGGGGATTGCTGCATGGCATCTGGGAGGAAGGGGGCTGCACTGGGGTGGGGGGGTGTCCAAATCCAGATGGGTTTGGGACGGCTCACCAGGTTCTTGAAGAGCGCGGTGACCTCGCGGGTGAAGACAGCCAGGTTGAGGAAACCAGTGGAGAGCTCGTGGTTGTTCTGGGAGAGGTGGTTGTTGCCAAAGTTCTCCAGGGCCTCACTGTACTGCTCCTCGTTCTCCACGTGGGCTGTAGGGGGAGACACCGGAGAGGGACATGGGGTGGCCCTGCAGCACCCCGACACATCGTGGTCACACCGTGAGGTGCCACCAGCACCCAGCACCCACCTCCCCCTCACTCCATAGCAGAGTTGAGCTGGTCTGACTGCAGGACAGCAGTGGTGTGCCCCAAACAACCTTCCTAAGGTTCTCAGTTTCCCTTTTTTACGCATATTTCAGATGTTTTCTGGCACTTTAGCATGTTGCCGGGTCACATCATGAAGTCCCATCAGCACCCAGCACTCATCTCCCCATCCCTCTGTAGCAAAGCTGGACTGATCCTGCTGCAGGACAGCACTGGAATGTCCAAAACAACCTTCCTAAGGTTCTCAATTTCCCTTTTTATATTGTCTTAAGGCAATTTTTGGCACCTTAGCATGCAGCCACGTCACCTTTCACTGGCCAGCACCCATGGCCACCCCACTGTCTGGCGTGATCAGTGTTGGTGGAGAACAGGACTGTCCCAGCCCCTCCCCAGCCCCATGGTCCAGGGATGCCCTCCTGAAGCCCAACTCACTGAGCCCGGAGACGTGAATGGCTTTCACATATTTCCTGATCCTCTGGAGCACAGCTTGGTCCCCATCCAGGCTCTGTGAAAGCAAAGAGAGAAAACAAACGGAGCTCGTTACCGAGCTCCCCCAGCCCAGCTGGCCCTTGGAAAGGCTGCAGCTCTGCCATGCAGATGTGTGGGGCAGGATCCAAGCTCCCAGGGCTGGGAAAGGAGCTGGAGGCATCCTGGGGGTGCTGGAGCCACAGAGTCCAGCCGGTCCCTGTGGCTTTGCTGCCAGGCAGGGCTTTGGCTGCTCCTGGAGAGGAGGGTTTGAGCAAGACGGTAGCAGGGGGCGAGAGGCTCCTTGGATCCCAGCAGCTTCCAGCAACCACAGAAAATGCCTCCCTGGCTCTTGCAGGGGCCGTTTCAACCAACGAGGAGGCATCACATCAGCCCATCCCCACAGCTCAGGACTAGGCACAGCACAAGCCCAGATTCCCACAGAGCCAACACCAGGATTCACCTCCTGCTGATGGCGACCTAAATCCCATAAACTCCTGTGCCAGTCGTGTGCTAGACCACAACAACCCCACAACCAGGGATGTGGCTTTCCACAATCCCCCCTGCCCCGAGCTCAAGCAGGGTCTTGCCTGTGGCTCCCAGCACCGGGAGCCTCCCTGCAGCCCCATCAGCCACATCCTGCACTGGTTTGGAGCTGTCCCCATCCCCAGCCTCGTCCCTCCATCCTTCCCTACCTGCACAGCCCCCGTTTGCACCCTGAGCACCACGGCAAACTCTACCCCAGCCCAACCCCAGGCCAAGGGGCCGCAGCATCGCAGCCAAACACAGCAACAGGAAAGGGTTAAGGGTGGCTTGGCTGCAGGTACCAGAGCCATGATAACAGGCTGGAAATATTTAGAGGGTGTGAACAGCAAGAAGGGCGAGGGATGAAACCGCGGAGGAATTACAATAAAGAGGCTCTCTCTCTGCTCTGAGCTCTGCCGAAGGTTTTGGGGCTGATGTCAAGGCTGATTTCCTGACAGCAGGGTCAGCCTGGCTCCAGCACCGCTCTCCCAGGCCCTCCTCGTTGGATGGGATGCTGTGGATGAGCTTTGGCCAGGATGAGCCGGTTGGGAGGGAACTGGGGCTGAGGTGGGAGCCAAACCCCCCGCCCAGAGGGGTCCTGCAATGCATCTACAATGGGGAGGATGTTGGGGAGCACCAAAGCCCCCCATGGCCCCTCTCTGCACCAAATCCAGGCACACCAAGCCCTCCAGAGCAGAGGGATTCCCTGCCTCCGGGGAGGAAGCTGGGGCTGGATGCCTGGATGCTCCAGGGTTGCAAACTTGGCACAGTCACAAGAAGGGGAAACTGAGGCAGCATGAGATGCTGTGGATGCATCATTGGGAAAATGGGGGAAGAAACTGCTCTGAGTATCCAGGATGGGGCAGCTCATCCTGGTGCCAGCTCATGGCTGCAGGAGGCTGAATATGGGGCTGGTATGGAGCAGGGACAGACATAAGGCTTTTGGGAGGGGTCCATGAGTTTTACAGTGGGGACAGGGCAGAAGAGCCTGGCACTGGGGTGGTAAATGCAGAGGAAATCACTTCATGTTGCTGCCCCAGCAGCAACACTGGCATCCCTCATGTACCAGGCTGGCTGCTGGGAACACGGGCCTTGGCTGCACAGGGACAGCCCTCCGGAGCAGGGGGCAGAGATGTTTGGAACCCCCCATAACACCCATCACCCCCGGGCTCCAGGACATGGGGCAGCTGAGGACAGCGGGGTCGGGAACAGGAGGGATTCCCTGTGGGATGGAGGAAGGGATGAATCCCCGGGCTCCAGCCTGGGGACCCCGGGCAGGATGCTCAATGGGGGCCATTCTTCTGCATCCCCCCCCCGGCACTGGCTTGTGCCGCCCGGCGAAGGAGCCGCCGCGGGTGCCAGGGCCGGGGTGACAAACTGCCAGGCTGGGAGCAGGATGTGGTGCTGCCCTGGGGGACAGGGGGAGCTCATCTGTCAGCTCTGCCACTGGGTGCACCAGCAGCCTCTGGCATGTCACCCTGTCCCGGCCTGGAGGTGCCCAGTCCCCTCTAACACACACCCAAACCCAGGGCTGATTATCCCCCTTGGCCGATGCTATCGCCCCATCAGGGTTCTGAGGGTGGTGTGGAGCTGGTTTGGTTGGATTTCCCTCTTCCCCTCGTGCTGGGACAGGGGGATGCCAAAGGCCTGGCAGTGGTTTGGTCCCCTCCCTGCAGCCTCCAGTGGGATGAGGGGCTCAGCCCCGTGCCCCCCACGGCACATGACACCAGTCACGATTCCCAGCTCTCTCACGCTCACTGGAGCTTTACTAAGCCAACCCCACAGAGACCCCCTGCCATTCCGGGGGGATGCCTCTCCCCCCATCCCTGTCCCCTTTACTCACAGCCTCTCCCAGCAGCCAAACAAAATTCCTGCTGCTCCCTCCTGGCTGGAGCTGCCTCCCATTTCCCAGCTGGGAGGAAGATCCATGGTAGGAGATCCATGGCAGTGACCAGCATGTACTGGGGGAGACCAGGACGCCCCATGGTGTGTCCTCAGATTTCCAGTCCCAGGACACCCCTCCCACTGCCTCCAGGGATCCCAAAGCCCCAGCACCTGGGGCCCCCCGCTCGCCGCCAGCCCTGGCTCTCCTTCAAAGCCATTCCTTCGCTAAGAGGAGTTGGCAAAAGCCACAGGACCAGCTGGAAACCGCCTTTATTCCAGGCGGGAGAAGGGGGACGAAGGCACCCCCCGCCACCTCCGCCCTTCCCACAAATGCTGCTGGGGATTTTGGGGGGAGCCTAAAAATACTCCCCTGGCTTTAATCTCGGGGAACCTCCCCGAGTCCCATCGGAGCTGGCTGCAGCACAGGAACTCGACAGCGGATGAAGATGTGGGGCTGATGCTCTGGGGGGATGCCCTGGCCCCCGGGAAGGGAGTGTCTGCCCTGGATCCGGGGGAAAAAGAAGGATGCCCTGGTCCCAGGAGGGGCAGAGGGGAATGCCCTGACCTTCCCATTAGGGGATGCTCTGGCCCCAGGGATGCAGGGGGATGCCCCGGCTCCGGGGAGATGGGGGGATATCCCAGCCCCGGGAAGCACGTGGAGCTTTAAAGGAGGCTTTTAAAAAAGCCTGTTGCCCATTTCTACAGGCTTTGCCCCCAAAAAACCGCACGCTGGGGCAGCTGGATAATGCAAACAACCTCCCTACCCGAGGGTCCCAAAGCACCCGCCTTAGGGTGACCAGCGCGGTGTCGGGGTGAAGGGGGGGAACCCCAAAAAAACAAATCCGAGGGAGGCGCAAGCATCAAGGGATCAGCACCTACGGGTGAGAGGGGTGTTCCCAGGTGGGGTGCGCAGCCCGACCACCCCCCCGAGCCCCTTTGGCCCCGCTCACCTCCTCCAGAGCCCCCACCGCCCCCCGGCACTTCTGCATCTTGGAGGCGAAGGCGGCGGCCGGGGAGCTCAGATCCTCGCCGGTCACGGCCAAGAACTCGGCCACGCTGAGCTGCTCGGGCATGGTGCGGGGGGGACACCGGGGAGGGGGCACCGGGGCTTGGGGGGGGGGCACGGGGAGCGCGCAGG
Source organism: Neopelma chrysocephalum (assembly GCF_003984885.1). Taxonomy (NCBI): domain Eukaryota; kingdom Metazoa; phylum Chordata; class Aves; order Passeriformes; family Pipridae; genus Neopelma; species Neopelma chrysocephalum. Next base: position 19,333 of record NW_020938001.1, read on the forward strand.
GGGCTCCCCCTGCGGAGCGCCCCGGGGGTGCGGGCTCAGCCCGGCTCAGCGCCCCGCGCCCCGCACCGGGAGCCCCGCGCGCCGCACCGGGAGCTGCTCCTTCCCTCCCTCCCTCCGTCCCCTCCGCCCGCTCCCGCCCCGCCGCCGTCACGAGGCGGCCCCGCCCGCCCGCACGTTAAAGGCGAAGAGCCCCCGGGATCCCAAATAACCCCCCCCAGGCGACCCCCGCGCCGGGGGATGGGGGGTGCGGGCTCTCCCGGTGCGGTGCGGGGAGGAAGGGAAAATCCCGGGGTCTGGCTGGATCTGCACCTCCAGTCTCGCCACGGCACGGCTGGGGGCTTTCCCAGGCACGCAGCACCCACATCACCCCGACATCCACCTTTCCCGGGCACCCAGGACCCGCTCACCCCAACACTCACCTTTCCCAGGCGCCCCTCAGCCACCTCACCCCGGCTCAGCAGGAGATGGAGACACAGTAAAGGATGGCTTGGGATTAAATCCAGTCCCCCCAGGGCACTGGTTTAACTGGAGGCTGCCCCCACCCTGCCCTTTCTGAGACCCCGAGGGGACAATCCTTGAGCAGGGGACAATTCCCAAAGCCCTCGGTTCTTTCTCTCGCTGTAGGGGACCTCTGAACCACTGTCCCCTCACTTATCCCACCCCTCACAGGCCCAAGGAGCTGGATTTTGGTGTCCCATTCCTGGTTATTTGCTCTTCCCAGAGGAACACGAACAGACACTGAGCACATCCCATCACGGGGCTGGTGACAAACTGGAACAGAAGGGGACAAAAAGCCTCAGTGGGGCTGGTTTGCCATGGGAGAGGCCACTATGGGTGTGAGTGTGCTTTGCAGACCCCTCCACGCCCCTCGCACCAAGCACCCCTCACCCCGTTTAGGTCAGAGGGTGACAGACCCTCGACCCCTTTACTGAGCCAGGGGTGGGGCTCAGTAAAGCTCAGATCTGTGCCTAACCAGGTCCAGCTCAAGCCCTGCTCTATCTCGGCGTAATTGGGGTGCTGGGAGGGACCAGGGTGTGGGAAGAGCCATCGCAGGCCTTGGATGAATGGCTGTGCTTTAAAGATTCCATCCCTCAGGCACCGGCAAGCCCACGGTTTGGGGGTGCCCACCCTAATTTGGAGGGGACCGGGCATCTGCCGAGCTCCCGGGACATCCCTGAGCAGAGCAGGGCTCTGGCAGACACAGGGTTAAGAGGCTGCAGCCCAGGCAGGACGGGAGCAGGAAGGATTTGGGGGTTCCTCATGGGTAAGAGCCTCCCTCAACCTTCTCTTCCCCCCGGTGCGCCGCGGGGTCCCTCCGGGCGCGGGGCCGGGGCGGTCCCTTGGCTGGGGTGGCCCTGCCACCTCCTGGCCGGTCCGGGGACTGCGGGGGGGGCCACACGACCCGGTGACACCCCCCGAGCTCCTGCGGCACACGCAGCCCCACGGGGATGGGGACGTGGGGACAGGGTCGTGCCTACAGCACTCTGTGCCCCTCGCCTGGCTTACCTGGCCCGGGGCTCTCCTCCTCCTCTCCTTCTTCCTCCTCCTCTTCCTCCTCTTCCTCCACCTCACCAGATGAGCTACGTGCCACAAGCTCAGGTACCACCAGCCATCAGTGGGTACCACTGGACATCACCAGGTACCACTGGAGATCAAGTACCAGCAACACTCACCAGTCACTACTGGGCATCACTGGGGACCACTGATCATCACCAGGTACCACTGGGCATCACTGGGGACCACCAGACATCAGGTACCACCATCCCCTGGTACCACTGATCACTGTGACACCAGCACTGTGGGCATCTTCAGGACGGGCAGCAGGCAGGGGAAGGACCCTCCACAGGCACAGCTCCCCCAGGATCTTGCTCTGCAGCCCCCAAACCTGCCCTGAAATCAGGGTGCATGAGCCCATCCAGCCCCAGTATCCATAGGGACCCGACCCCCATCCCTGGGGCTTTTTCCATGCTCCTGGTTTAAGGGGCAAAAGCTCAGGTGAAAGCTCATCCCAGCTGGATTTGGGCTGGAAAGCACCAATTGGAGCAGGTCAGACTTGTTTTTATGGCTTCATCTCAACCCCCTTCTCCACCAGTGCCTTCAGAGCAGGCTGGCCAGTTAAAAAGCCCCAAAACAGGCTTTTTTTTATGCTTGAAAACAGGAACAAAAACATCTCAACACCTCCCTCCTCCTAAACGACTCCAGCGTTTTGCTGCTTAGAGGAAAACAGCCCCTTCTAAACACCAAAATTTCATTTTATTTCAACCCCTCCCGGGCAGAAAACATCAAGTGCCACAAGTTTTTCCAAGCCAAAACACACTCTCACCCACACCACCTCCAAGCCAAACTGCAGGAGCACCAACAACCCAAGGAAGGACAACTTAAATACACCCGCTGACAAACCCAACCCCCCCCGACCCCCACCAGCCCCATGCCAAAGGGAGGGCCCAGATAAATACAGTGCAATAATTATGGATATTTTGCAATTAAAAGCCCTGTGTCCAAGGGCTCGTCCCATGCTGCTTCCCAAGCCCCTCTGCAGGCCAGCACCTCCTCCCAGTACACTCCAGTTTCAATACTCCCAGCACCAGTAGCTCCAAGAGGCTGGAGGGAGCTTGTAAGGACTGGGGAAGAGGGGCTGCAGCCCCCCCAGGGAATATGGCTCCGTGTCCTGGCCAGGGATTTGCTGGAGCCTCGTAAGCCTCATCCTCTCATCACCCAAAGGACACTTCAGCTTTGCTGCCTGGATGGTATTTTTAAGGATATTCCAGCCATGGTGGGGGGAAACGCTGCTGGACATGACCTGTCATGACCCTGAAGAACCAGTTTAACTGGGAAGCAACTGGAAAACATGACACAGCCCACTCTGGGCAGGGATTTCTCTACCCCCCCCAGGGGTGCCCCAAAGCCACCTGGGGCACCCAGAAGCACCCCCAGTCCACCAGCACCTCCAGGGCAGTGGGGGGGTTATGGTGGGGAGCATCAGCACTGGCACCCCACAGCTTTTTGGGAGGACGCTGGGATGGGACCTGGATGGATCTCTGGGACAAACACAGCCCCAGGTGATAACCAGCCCAGGAGAGTGAGGAGAGTCCACACAGGGTGGGCAACACAAGCCCCCCCACCAGCACCCTCAGAAAACCCAGCACTCCCCAACACCCCCCACTCTCCCCAGCCACCCCGCAGAGACCCCACGTGCTCAGGACACAAGTGACCAGCGGGGACAAAGGCAGTGGGGCCTGGAGGGGACACTCAGGGCTTCAGCAGGTCCCCCAGGTCGTAGGCCTCAAAGAGGTCAGTGACACCCTCGCCCTCGAGCCCCCAGAGATAATCGTCCTGTTCCAGGGGGGGCGAGAAGGCGACGAAGGGTCCCAAGTCCAGCTGGGAGGGGGTGCAGGGCAGTTGGTCCTCTGTCTGCTGCAGGAGGTGGGCAGGAGAGCCCAGGAGCCCGGGCTCCACCTCCAGCAGCGAGCTGGGCCCCCCCGGGATGGTGAGAGGCAGAGATGAGGGTGAGGAGGGGGTTCCTGTGCCCCCCCAGCCCTGGGGGGTGGCGTGGGGCAGCTGTGGGGCTGGTCTGGAGCTGTTTGGTGGGGAAAGGGGGATGGCGTGGTCCCGTGGGGAGGTGGCAGCGTAGGGGCCGGGGTGGTCCTTGGTGGGGCTCTCCTCCGTGATCTCCTCCGGGCAGAGGTACACCTCGATGGGGCCGTTGGTGCTCTTCAAGTGAAGCTGGAAGTTGTCCTGGAGGGGCAGAGCAAGGCTCAGGGGGGGCAGCCAGAAGGTCTCCCATATCCCACCCCACAGCCCTCAACCCATGAGGGGTCTTCACAGGGCATTGCAACCCCTAAAGGACCAGCTCAGGGTCAAACAGCCCCACGGAGACACCGCAAAACCACCCAGGGTCAGGCTGGGCTGGTTCCCCAGAGGAACCCACTGAGGATGGCGTGGATCCAGCAGCACCCACACCCCAGCCCCACGCACACACACCTCGCTGAAGTCTGGCACTTCCAGCTGTGTCTCTGGGGGAGCCTTCACAGCGATCACTGTCTGCTCCTGGAAGCTGCTGATGGCACGGAAGTCCTGGTAGGTGACATACGCCAGCGTGGACAGGCACGAGGTATAGGAAAAAGAGGGGCTGCAAGCAGGACATCAACCCCACCCCATCCCTCCGAGCATCCCCCCAGTCCCAGGGGAATCCAACTGGAGAAGAGGCTCAGAGGGTTCCCCAAGACCCTGCCCTCCCTCCCTCCTGTCTCCCTCAGCAAGGATATCTCTGGTTGGCCTCGTCTTCCACCAGCTGCCGGAGCTGCAGGGCACAGTCCTGCACGAGCTGCTCCAGCGTCCTCTCCGTCCTGGCCAGCTCAGCCAGCTCCCCCCGCAGCACCTGCTGCCTCGCCGTCACCGCCGCGTCCTCGAAGATCCCCGTCCCCCTGCCAGCGGGGATGGCACCTCAGTGACACCACAGTACACCCCGCACGTCCCCCGAGCCACCCGCCCTGCCCCATCCCCACGGCCTGTTTCCAGCCTTCCCCCCCCCCCCTTCCCCAGCATCACCTACATCCACTGGATGTGGTTCTTGGACTTCTTGCGGATGAGCTGGATGCCCTCCAGCACGTTGGTGATGTCGTAGATGCGGCGCTTCTGGACCTCCAGCACCTCGGCCGCCCGGTTCAGGTCCACGACGCCGTCGGGGGACTCGTTCAGCAGGCGGATGAATTTTTTGGTGAGCAGCCCCAGGGAGGTGTCGTAGCGGGTCTTCTCCCCAGGAGACTTGGGGGCTGTGGCGGAAACAGGAGACAACCCCCCGGTCCTCTCCTTAGTTTGGGATGTGGGATGGAGGTGACTCAGGGCTGGACGTGAGAGACCCTCCCATCCTCTCCTTAGTGTGGAATATGGGATGCAGGTGACACAGGGCTGGACACAAGAGACCCTCCCATCCTCTCCTTAGTGTGGGACAGAGGTGACATAGAGCTGGACACAAGACACTCTCCCTTGTCCTTGCGTTAGTGTGGGATAGAGGTGACAAAGCACTGGACACAAGATCCCCATCCTCTCCTCAGTGTGGGAGGGAGGTGACACTGGGTGGTGCTAGAGGGGACATGGTTCTAAGAGGGGAGAGAATTGGGGTGTGTTCCTCTCCCAGCTCGCCCCCGTCCCACCTCACCCAGCACCACTTACTCCTGGGGCTGGGGACCTGCGCCAGCGTCCGGCCCTTCCCCTTGGGCGTGCGAAATTCAGGGCCCTCCAGGTCCAGCTTCCTCTTGGCCTGGAGCAGGAGAGAAAACTCAGCATTGGGGCTGAGCCAGACACCCCTGTGAGCCCCCCAGAGCCCCCCCCCGGGGTCATCAACAGAGCCCTGGGTGCCACATCCTGTGGTGGGAGTTGTCTGCAAGAGGCTCCTCCGGTTCCAAATCCCTTTTGGGAAGGGGCACAGCAGCACCCGGCAGCGCGAGGGGCCACCGGGAGAACTGGGCTGGGAGGAGATGGGGGGGTCCCATCCACCCCCAGTGGCTTCCTGCCCACCCCAGAGCTCCCCAGGAACCCACTGGGATTTCCCCTCACCCCCAGCTCCTGGCAGGGCTCCACGGGGCTGAGCCCTGGGAACGCGGAGGCTCCGGAGCCGGATCCTCCCCCTCCCACCCTGCCCCTGCCAGCTGGGTTTCACCCCCCCCTCCTCCCGCCCCGGTGACGGCTGAGGCAGCCGAGGACACCCAGCTGCCACCAGCACACCCGGGACCAGCCAAGCTCAGCCCCCCCGGGACCTGCGGGTGCCCCGGGCACGTGCACCCAGCTGGAGGGAAACTGGGGCAAGCTGGGGGGGGGGGGCACTGGGGCCTGGGAGGGGGGGGACACACATCCCCACACACGTGTCCCCTCGCCAGGGCAAGCAGCTCCCTGAAATCGCCCCCGAGAGACACCCCAGCAGCACTTGAGGAGAAGAAAGAAAGGGGGGGTGCAGCAGAGCAGACACAGAGGGGAGCTGGGGGGGTGTCACCCAACCACTCCCAACGCAAACAAATCCCCCAGGATACCCCCACACCCCCGAATGTGCACAGGGGGATTTTGGGGGGACACTTTGGCTCAGCAGCAGAAAGCAGCCCCCCAGCCCCATCTCAACCCCCCCCAGTCTGGGCTGTCCCACAGAGTCCCCCCAGTGCCATCCCATCCCCCCCAGTACCTGCTCCCAGGCCGGGCTGTCCCACAGGGTCCCCCCCAGCACGTCCCTCATGGCTCCCAGGTCCCAGTGCCGGCTCGGTGCCGCTCCGACAGCGGCTCCCTGGGGAGCACACCCCACTTTGTGGGGAAGGGTTGGGCACCTCGGCGTGTTCCCACCCGAGGGGGCCGGCGGGAGAGGCGCCCGGGGGCTGTTTTCCGCCCCCCCAGGGAGCCAGGCAGGTCCCGAGCTCCTGTGGGAATCTGTTCCCTCCCACCCTTCCCCGAGCAGGTTTTTCCCAGCCAACGCGCCTCCATCCCCGGCCCCCTGCCCCCGGATCTGCCCCGGAGCCTCCGGCACCCCAACGGTTAATGCCGAGTGCATGGGAAACACCTGCCCCGGATCAGACCCCATCCATCTGCCAGCACGGGGGGAGGCATCACCCTGACCCCCCCCTTCTGCTGGCACCCCTTTGCTCCTCCAGCACCAATGGCCGTGGCCAACGTGTGCTCCCATCGCTGTAGGGGGGGCTCAGCTGCACCCCACCTGCCCCAGGCGTGGGGAAACTGAGGCAGGGAGCACCCCACGGCAGGTCCTGCTGTTCCCAGACACCTCCAACCTCCCCCTCCCCTTGTGCAGGAAGGGAGCAAGAGGGACCCCTGCGCCCCCATGTGCAGTTTGAGGGGGTGGAGGCGGCAGGGGCAGGACCCTGAGTGTCCCAGCGAGGGACAATGGACAAGGGGGTCCCTCCTGTGCCCCAGCTGCCACCCCCCCCCAGCCGGGCAGGATTAGGCACACGACAGCTGAGCGGGGCACAGCGAGGGGCTCCCAGCACCCTGCCAGCACTGGGGGGGGTGGGATGAACCAGAGCAGGTGGGGGGGGGCAGGGACCAAACCCAAAGACACCCCCCCCAGGGCACGGTAGGGCCCCCACCACACCATTTGCCAGCCCCCAGTATGACATCCCAGGATGTGGGGACACCCTGATAGGATGGTGGGGTGGGAAATGATGCCTGACCCCAAAATTTGGGGGAGGGGGTGTAAAGAAGCAGAGGGGGGGGCAGGCTGGGCCCCCTGCCAGCTCTGCCTGCCAAGCAGCCCTCGGCCCAGCCCAAGCATCAGAGCATCCCTCAGCCCCAGGGGGGCCGCGGGGGGCTCCTCCTGCCAACCCTCCCTTTCAACAAAGCCCGCTGCCTTCTCCGGGCTTGCCCGGGCCCTGCCCGGCCCTTTATGGGGCTCCCCCCTCCCCGTCCCCTCCCCTTTTCCAGCCCTGCTGCCCCCACGGGGGCGTGGGAACGCAGCACCTGGGAATGGGCACCCGGAGCTGCCGGGGGGCCACGGGGCACCCCGGGATCAGGATGCTGCTCATGGCACGGGACTGCTGTGTCAGAACCCCCCCCCAGGCACAGCTCCCACTGCCTTGGGGTGGCTCAGGGCTAGTGGGGCATGAGGGGGGCACAGGGGGTTGTGGAACTCCCCCATTTGGAGGAGGGAGGGGGGGGAGGTTGATCCCAGGCTTGGGAGACACGGGGACCGACCTGCGCTGGGGGGGAAGGCAGTAACCCCCACTCCAGAGTGCAGCCAGCATCTCCATCCCCTCCCACAGCCCCTTCCCAGGAGACATTCCCCAGCTGGAGGCTGTGAAAGCCAGATCCCCAAAAAGCTCCTCTGAAGGCAACAGCCACAGTCACCACCTCCCCACCCATCCCCAAACCCAAAAAATTCCCCCTCCTGCCCATGCAGAAAAATCCCTTGATGGGGTCAAGGCGGGCTGGGATCACCCTGTGTCACCCCTGTGGAATCCAGGGGTGCTGCTGAGCAGGTTCTCCGGCCAACCCAGCACCCACAGGGGCTGCCACCCTCGGGTGCTCTTTGCACGGGTGGCTCAGCCCTGCCAGGTCATACTGAAACCATGGTGGACTCTGGACACCCTTGTCCTGGCACGGAGCAGGCAGGGAGAGCCACAGCACAGACACCTCTCCCTCTGCTGCTCCTGGACAGCCCTGAGCCCCTACAGAGACCCCACAGCCCCTATAGAGTCCCCAGACACTCAAGATAGTGTTGGCATGGACTAAAAACGCTCCAAAATACCCATTTTCCATGGAGGAAAACGCATTTACCTACTCCAGAACCCTCAGATTGCAGAGTATTTGAAATTTAGGACTTTTTTGGACCATGAGAGGCAACCCATCCTGCTTTCCCTGGGTGATGGGCTCCTCCAGGTGACCCCAGATCATTCCTGCGGCACAAAGCTGGTGCCGGGTGGGAGCGGCCGCGATTGCCCTGCTCAGGAATTGGGAGGAAACGCTCATTATCTGATTGCCTCGGCTCTGCACACAAAGGTTGTGCCATAAACAGGGTGTGGGGGGCAGGAGCCCCAGCTGTCAGGGCTGCAAGTGCCACACCGGCGCTGGAAATGGGATCTCCAGTGCTGGGAATGGGATAATGGCATAAGGGAATGGGATGGAGACAGAGGGGAAATGCCACTTGCAAGACACCAAGGGGGATGTGGGAGCACTGTCGTGTCCCCAAGGGTCAAATAAGCCCCCTCAGACCCTGTTCAGGGGTCAGTTGTGGGCAGGAACACCCTGAGCATCTCCTGGTGTGGGTGGTGATGATGATGGTGATGACAAAGAGGCCACTAGCCCAAAACCTCTTGATGCCAAGTGTCACTTGAGGACAAGCATTTCATGTCCCCGAGTATCACACAAGCCCCCTAGACCCCATTCAGGGGACAGCCCCAGACAGGAGGACCCTGAGCATCTCCTGGGTAATGATGATGATCATCATCATCCTGGCAAAGGGGATGTTAGCCCAAAACCAGCTCCATAGCGACAGGACTGGGAGTTTGTGGGGTGATTTTAGGGGAGGGGTCAGCACCGATGGTGTCTCCTTAAACAACAGCCCCTGGCAGTGCAGGATGTGGCATTTCGAACAGTTTGGAGACAAAGAGGCCAGAGAGGAGACAGGTGGTCCTAAAGCCCCCCTGGATGGGGCTCCAAACGGCCCCATCCAGCCCCACAGCCATGGCACAAAGGGGGGAGCTAAGACACCCCCTCTCCCCCCACTGTGGCCATGTCCCCAGCTGGCACCGAGCATCAGAGATTGGGGAAAAGCGGGGGGGGGAGGAATAAATAAATAAATCAAGCCTTGAAAAAACTAAATGGGAGTTAGCGGGGTCTGGGATCCCTCCCAGGGCCCGGGGAGAACAGAGGCTCACAGTGAGGGCTGGACCTGCGCCCGGGCTGGGGCGGGCAGGAATTAAATGCCAGCTGCCAGCGGGGCCGACGGGGCCGGGGGGCTCTGCGGGGGCCCTCCGGGAGGAGGGACAGGCTGGGCAGAGCCACCCGTGCGCCCCAAAACCGGGCACGGGGCCAGCGCCCGACCTGTGCCTCAGTTTCCCTGTTTTAGGGGTGTTGGGCTTTGCAAGCCACCAGCCGTGACCCCCTTGGGGACTTGGTGACAGGGACATGGGACAGCGACCCCCCCTACACGGCTCCCAGCAGCGGGGTCCCTGTGAAAGCCTTGGGGTGACCCACGGAGGATGAGACCCCCCCCAAAAAGCAGTCATTGCAAGCCCTGCTGTAGGCACGGGCAGGAACCAAGGATGGGCAGCGATGCTGAACCAGCCCTGCCCCGTGTCCCCCCGCCCCGGGGGTCGCAGCCCCGAAGCGGAGAGAGCCAGAGGGCAGGGCCGGTGCCCCCCACCCACAGCAGGCAGGGGCTCTGCCTGCACCCATCGCTCGCTTCCCCACCGCGGAAAGGGGTTCGCGAAGGGCCTGGGAATCCTGGGTGGGTTTTGAGGCACAACCCGGACTTTTCGCAAGCCGGAGAAAAGGAAAAAAGGACCGAAAAAGGCCGAAAAGCGGAAGCCGGAGCCGCGGGCACGCAGGGGCGAGGGGAAGTTGGGAAACATCTGAGCCATTTCACTGCGACTCCTGATTTCAGACCTCACCCTCCCCCACCCCAAAAAGACACCTCGGGGGCCGCAGACCCCCAGTATCAGCTGCAAAATTTGGAAGGGAGGGGGCTGCAGGCGCTGGGGTCACCCACCCCTCGCTCCCCACCCTGCTCGACCCCCAGCCCCCCGTGGCCCCGCAGCGATGCCCGGGGAGGGGAGGGGGTGCAGACACCTTACCGGCAGCCGTCCCGCCGAGGCTGAGCCGAGGGTCCTGAGCTCGGGGCCCTGGGGGGTGTCATAGAAACACCCCCTGCGGGCAGCGGGGACGCTGACAGCCGCCGGCGTGTAGACCTGGGTGAAGCAGCCGCTGGATAACGGGGGGCTGCCCATGCTGGAAGTCCCCCGCTCGCCGGAGCCCATCACCGACATGACCTTCTTCGGGTGGTGGTGGGGAGCGGGGGCCGGGAGGGCGGTGCCCCCCCTCCCCGGGGCGGGGGACACTCCCCTGGGGAGCCGCAGCATTGCAAAGTCCTTTCCGAGAAGCCCGGCCCGGGGGAGGGGGCAGGAGCACCCCGCGGTTCCGCACCGGGGAAGGGGGTCACAATCTCAGCCGTGGCATTTTGGGGGAGCGGGGAGGGGGCCCGGCGGGCGATGCCATCGGCCGGTCCCCCAAAAGCCCCCGAAAAACCTGCAGAGAAGCAAGGCGGCGGGGATGCCGCCAAAACGGGCGGGAAAAAGCGCTTTTAGCCCCAAAAATCGGCTGCGTTGGGGGCCGGATGGGGCCGGGGCGCGGCCCCGCCTTGTGCCGGGACCCCCCGCGCCCGGCTCCGCTGCCGCCCGATCGCGCCGGGGCCCGATCGCTCCTTTTCTTTTCTTTTCTTTCCTTTTTTTTTTTTTTTCCGGTTTCTTTTTAAGCGCCAAAACCCGTCCCGCGAAATTCGGATTTCCCGCGGAAAACGCCGCGCGTTGATTGGCTGCTGCCGCCCAGGCCCCGCCCCCTCCCCGCCGCTGGCGGGAGGGGCCTTAAAGGGGCCGCGCGGCCGCGAGAGGGAGCGGGCGGGGCGTGGTGCCCGTATGCAAATCAGGGGGTGGGGCCTCATTGAGACCACCTCCGAGGATGAGGCGGGGCGCCTGGGATGGGGGTGGGGGGTCATTGGTGTTGGGGATCGCGGCTAGGATTAATTTTTTGTCATTTATTTATTTATTGATTGATTGATTAGAGGAACCCCCCCCTCAGTCTGATGGGTTCTAATCTGGGGGCCGCGACCCCTCCAGCCCCTATCACCCCCCCCTTTCCTCATTGCCTCTGCATCCCCATCTCTCCCCCATCCTCATTCCCCCCATTTCCCATCATTCCCGTCTTCCCCTATCCCCATCCCAATCATCCCCCATGTCCCCATTGTTTTACCATTCCTGTCATCCCGCCTATTTCTCATCACCCCCCCATCCTCAGCACCCCCTCTGCATCTTTCCACCCTCATCCCCCCATTTCCCATCACCCCCACCCACCCACACCCCCAGCTGCAGCACCCCAGGGTGGGGCAGAGGGGGCTGCATCTGTTTGGGAGACAAAAAATGTCAGGGTCCTCCAGCCAGAGGCCGTCTGGGACCCCCCACCCCGCAGGCAGGGGTCGGTGCTGTTGGGGGGGGCAGAGACCTCAGAGGGGCTCAGCATGAGCAGATTTGGCCCCTGGTTCACTCTCAGAAGTTCACCCAACCCACCACTCAATGTCACCTGCATGTCCCACCCAGTATTTCCTTGGGGTGCACCAGGTCTTTCTGGAAAAGGGGAGGGAGAAAGACGGGGTGAAGGGCCCCCACTTTGGCCCATGGGGTATTTCAGGGTGCAGTAGTGACTGCAGTCACTGAGACAGTGGCAAACCCCTGAGTGAGGGCAACTCCGAGACTTTCTGGGACCAGTAAAAGGCCACTGAGACACCCCACAGTTTAATCCTGCTGAGGTCACTGAGCCACAGCAGTTGGTTCCTCTCCATCCTCTGGTTCCTCTTCACCACCTGGTTCCTCTCCATCACCTCTTTCTGTCACCTGATTTCTCTCCATCACATGGTTGCCTCCATCCATTCATTCCTCTCCCTCATTCTCCTCTCCAGCATGAGCCAACCCCATGTCCAGGTCTGGGATGGGGGTGACCACGTGCAGAGATGGACTTTCTTGCCAAGAAGCCTCCTGGAAGAGAGACAGACGGACATGGCCTCTGCTGTGGATGAGGACGGACACCAGACCTCCAGACTCCAACTCAGCTGGAAGGGACACCCAAAAACGTGCCAGGAACATCCAATCCAGGACAGGCATTTGCCTCCCACTGTGCAGGGGCTTTGAGGCACAACATAAGGCCTGGCAGCAGTGATGCCACCTCGGCTGGGCACCGTGTCCCTCTGCCAGGAGCACGGCTGAGCTTGGCAGCTCAACCCACCCAGACCTTCATTTTCCCCCCTGCAGGAAGGAGGCAACTGTCTTCTCCATCTCAGTGCACAAAGACAAGGCCATGCTCAGCAGGGTGGATAAATCCATGGTTTTGGCTGCCTTGGGCTGGCTCCAGTGGGTGACCCTTGGAACAGGGACACTGGGGTACAGGGAGGGCCTGGGTTCAGGGTAGGATGGCCCTCAATCCCTCGACTGTACTGAGGGAGGAGAAGATGGGAGCATCCTTCCCTCACAGTACTTAATAAACCTCCTCTGGGCCTTCCAGCCATGGCTTTCCACCACCAAAGTCATCTCCCAAGCCAGAAGCCACAGACTTCTATCTCCCTGTGACACCAGGGTGTCCAGAAGGGCAACAGCCACCAGCTTCCACCCTCCAACGCAGAGGGGTTTGGGTTGGAAGGGACCCTAGAGAGCATTTCATTCCATGATGTTCCAGAAGTCCAGGGTGACCCTGAGGATGGCCTGAAGCATCCTGGCCAGCCCCTTGACCAGCTCCTCACCCTGGGGCAAGGTGAGAGATCCATCATTGCACTGGCCATGGCAGGGGAAGGAGCCGGGAGATCTGTGTTCCCTCCCCTGAGGGTCTGGGGAGGGTCTGCACTGCACCCCCAAACCAAGGTGAAGAGTGATGGTGAAGAGCCTTTCCCAGTGCAGACCCAGCACGTGGGAATGGGGGCACCACATTTGGGCCACCGAATCTCTGCCCAGACCAAGACGGGGTCGCCAGAGGCTTTGGGGTGCCACCTCCCTGCTCTTGCTCCCCTCGGGATCTGGAAAATCTTCTGGATATTCAGCTTAGGGATCAGGGACCCTAAGCAGAGGAGGTCCCAGTTCTTCCCGAAGGGAACACCAGAGGAGGCGCCGGTCCTTCCCGGCGAGCCGGGCTCTTCCCCCTCTGCCCTGGAGACGGCAGCAGCGAGCCGCGGCTGCGGGGCCCGCACCGCCCCGGCCCCGGTACCGGCATCCCGGGGCCCATGAGGAGATGCAGGGATGGATGGACACGGGATGGAGGGATACTGGAGCACAAGGACAGAGGGGTGGAGCCTCGTCCTCGGTGGATTTTAGGGCGTGTGTGAAGCCCCCAGTCCCCCCGTGACGGAGCCCCGATGTCACCCGTGGGAAAGGGAGGGCGAGGGCTGTCAGGAACACGCAGGGTGGCTGCCAGGACAGCGGATGGTCTCCAGAGGGGGTGGGGAGAGGGCAGGAATAGCCCCCCCCCGGAATCCCACGGCACTCTCGGGAGCTCCTGCCAAAGGGCTGCTGAGCCCCCCCC
>NW_020938002.1:0-6270 GCF_003984885.1 Neopelma chrysocephalum
GCCCCCCGCCCGGCCAAGGTCACGCGTGTGCCGCATCCGTGTGAGCGCGGCTGGCGGGGAGCCGGCCCGGGGGAGCCGGGGGGGGGGCCAGGCCTTGGCCGGGGCAGCCGCGGGAGGAGGAGGAGGAGGAGGAGGAGGAGGAGGAGGAGGGAAGTGCGGCTCAGACAGCGCGGCGCCAGCAAACACCTGCAAACAGCTCCGGGCACACAATGGCAAATACAGGTGGGAACCGCCGCCTCCGTCAGCGCGGCGATTGCATCAGACTGCGGCGCTTGCCAAGAGGCGAGCGAGCCGGCCCAGGGGCCACCGGCACCGCTCGACCTTCACCCCCCACCCCCGGGGTTAGTTTTTTGCCCTCCTCATCCTCTTTTCTGCACCCCAGCAGTGGAGGCGGGGGGGGGTAAAAGCAAAGCCGGGTTTGCTCATCCAGGGGTGTTTTTCCCGTTCCAGCTGCCCCCCCCGAGGTAAATCCCAGCTCCGGCGGTTATTTTTAGTTGTGTTTTTTTTTCCCCTTTTTCTTTTCTTTTTATTTATTTTATTTATTTATTTTTTTTAATCAGGGTTTTCCAGGAAAGCATCAGCATTCCACAACGGCAGGTAAATCTGCCCCGTGGAGTTAAATCCCATCCGCCCCACAGGGTAAAACCTATCTGCCCCCGGGGCAAATCCCAGCCCTGGCATTTATTTTTAGTTGTTTTTTTTCCCTTTTTCTTTTCTTTTTATTTTTTTAAATGAGGGTTTTCCAGGAAAGCATTGGCATCCCACCACAGTCTGGATAAATCTGCCCCATGGGGTAAATTCCATCTGCCCCAGGGGGTAGATTCCATCTTCCCCCCGAGGTGATTTTCCATCTGCTCCCCCCGAGGAAAAATCTCATCCTTCCCGCAGGGTAAATCCCATCTGCCCCCCGGGGTAAATCCCAGCCCTGGCAGCTATTTTTAGTCCTGTTTTTTCCCCTTTTTCTTTAATTTCTTTTTAAATCAGGTTTTTCAAGGAAAGCACTGGCATCACGCCACAGCCCAGTCCAGGGAGCCAGTGAGGGTCCGGATAAGGCTTGTTCACCCCCCCCGGCCATCCCCAGGGCCTGGGAATGTCAGGGTGGCTGTTCCGGGCAAGGCGCCGGGATCCATCCACGATGGGGGAGGAGGTGACGGCCCTGGGAGGCTTCCCAGGAAGCAGCGCCAAACCCTCACCCTGCCAAACCCCACAGCCCCCGGCCCCGGCTGAGGGAATCCCCTGCCCTGACCCCCAGGAGGGGACAGAGACAGGGGCCACCTCCACTCCCCGGGGGCAGGAGTCCCCCTCCGCCTCCCCAGTGCCGTTTCCATCCAGAAAGTCCCAGCAGAACTGGTTTCTCCCACCCCGCCAGTGCCTGGCCCCACTTCTCCCAGCCCCAAACTGGGCTCATTAGTGCTCCCACGGGTCCAGGATCTCCACTGGGGGACCCACTGGGACCTGGAGTGCTCACACTGCAGGAAGCCCCACTTTGCAGCTACTGAGGCCCATCCCCGTCCCCTGGCTCATTCCCAGGGCGCTTTTCCCACCCTTCCCACTTGAATCCCTTTGGCACAACAGCGCTGGCGCAGCTGGAGGACCACGACACCGGGGTGAGCGTGGGGACACTCACCCCTAACCCACCCCTCGGCTTTTCCTCCAGAGCCAAGAGCCAGTGAAGATGGCAAAAGCCTATTTTTAGCCTCAGCACAGCAGCAGCTCCGTTCCCAGACACGGAGATTTCCAGATGGACACCCTCACCTGCCTCCCACCGCACCCAGACACCCCCTTGCCACCCCATCCCACCCCACCCGTGGGTGACTGAGGGTGCTGCCCTCAGGGAGCCTGGGGACATCAAGCTGGGAGGAGGAAGGAATGTTCCCAGGGGTTGGTGATCCCGTTGGACCAGCTGGTGCTTTTTGGAAGCTCCACGTGCTGCTTTTCCCTGTGGAAATGTCCATGGACGAGGGGGGGGTTCAGGGGTGCCAGCTGCACCCTGAGCTCATGTTGGCTGTTGTGGGGATGGAGACTGAAGCTGATGTCTGTGGGGGAAGCTTTGCATCACCCTGAACCCCAAGACCCCCGTGCCTTCCTCCTCCTCTTCCCGTCTTCCCAGCTCCCCACGATGCTGCAGCACCCCAGGGACACCTTGATGCCACGGGGCAGCACCCACACCATGCAAAGCCAGAGCCCAGGACAGGGGATGGGTGAAGATGATGGTGCTACAGGTGGGGGGGAAGTTAATTTAACTCCATCCCAGGCAGGCCAGCACCTTCCCCAGGGAGCAGGATCCAGCTCTGCAGCTGAGCCGGCCGGGGGTCACATCTGCTCCCGGGGCCGAAGGGAAACCGCAGCATTACCCAAGGGGAGGGAAAGGCATTTCTGCTCCCAACACCCCTTCCCCGGGGTGCTGACCCCGGAGGGGGGATCAGGCCAGGCAGGGGGTGTGCTCTGGATACCACCTGGGGAAGCACAGGCAGCCCAGAAACCCCCCTTCCCCTGGGGGTGTATCCTGGGGGAACAGCATCACCCCTTCCAGCCCCAGAGCAGCTCCAATCCAGCCCCGGGGCACCAAGCAGCCCTTTTTCGCAGGGCAGAAAGTGGGGGAAAAAAAAAAAAAGGCATCTTTCCCCCCCCTCCCAGGGCTCCAGCTACACCTCCAGATGGTCCCCGGGGCTCAGCAGCGTCTTCACTCCTTCCATATCAGATAAGCAGCGCAGCACCCAAAATAGCTGGCAGCCACCTCGGCCCGGAGCCGGCAGCCCAGGGTTAATTCCTCCCATACCTGAGCTGACATTTCAAAGCTGTTACACAATTACGGAGATTCCTACCGTAACCCTAGAAGTTCCCATCAGAGTTCGGGGGGCTCCCACCCACAGGGGGCTGTTTTCCCACCCAAGGGTGCACCCCCGGCTCCCTCCAGCCCCAAGGATAAGAGAAAAAACAAGTCAAAACGATCTTTTTTTTTATTATGTAAAAATGGTAACTTTTATAAAAAGTTTATAAAGCAAGTACAAGGCATGTTCGCAGAAATTCACCTTCCTGCACAAAAGGTACAAAAAGTTATACTCTAGTATAGAGCTCCACAATACACGAGGCCACGGCCCCAGAGAGTTTGGTTCATACTCGAGGATGTGTGTGTGTCCCCCTCCCCAAAACCCCCCTAAAAAATCCCGCCCTCCCTATCCCATTAAACACCTTTACAAAAAAAGGACTCGCTGCTATAATCCAAAAATATACAGACAACCTCCTCTCTTCATCATCAGTCTATGATTAAAAATATCTTGATTAAAAGCTCGGGTCCGAAGCCGGGATGGGACGCTGAGCTCCGGGGGGGGTGGGATGCTGGCGGTGGAGCGCTGGGGGGGTCGGAACCAGCCGCTCCCCGCCCGCGGTGCCCGGGCCCGGGGGAGGCGATGCCGGGGCCGGTAGGTCGCAGACAGCCCGGCGCCACGGAGGAAGCTGCTATTTACCTCCGGCTGATAACGAACCAGGAACCGACACTCGCTGCCTGTTTGCTAATTGGCACCGGGAGGGGAGAGAGAAGAGGGGGAGGGAGGAGAAAAATAATAGAGATAATTAGTGTGGTGATAAGCGGGGTTGGGGATGGGGATTTGGGAAGAGGGGGGTGGGAGCCGGGGGATCGCGTTGCTCCGGGTGGATACGAGTCCCCTGGGGATGCTGGGGGTGGGTGGGTGATGGTGGGGGACGGGGGTGCAGGTTGGGAGGGGATTTGGGGGGGTCTGGATTGTTGGGGTCCGTATCAGTCCCCTGGGGATGCTGGGGGTGGGTTGGGGGAGTGGACTGGGGTGCGGGGGGGATTGTGAAGAGAGGGAGATGGGATCGCTTTGGTGGGGCTGCCCTGGCGATGTCGCTGCTGGGGGGCCGGGACGCGACTGCAATGGGGTGTATGGGAAGGACTGGGGTGCAGATGGCGGCGGGGGGTCGGTGGGGACACTCACCTGATGGAGGAGCCGTTAGTGACACAAACTTCTCTCGTCTTTGGAGCAGAGTTCAGAGGCGAGTTCGGCCGCCTGCGGAGAGACGGGACACGGCTTAGGGTCACCCCGGCGGCGGGTGGTCCTCATTCCTCCCCCTTCCCCAGAGCGTCAAGACCCCCCCAACACACCCGGGACCTGCATCCCCCCTCTTCCAACATATCCCCCCTCCTCAACATATCCACCCCCCCAGCCCAAACCAGCCCTTACCTTAAGGGAGAACAGCGTGGCCTCGGAGGAGGGGTCGCGGCCTTTGGCCCCCTCCTCCAGCACGATCTGGAGATCGAAGATGTAGTCGATGACGTGCTGCAGGATCTCCACCTGGCTCACCTTGGTGCCTTGCGGGATGCCCGGCACCAGCTCCCGCAACTTGGAATAGCAGTCGTTCATATCGTACAGCAAGTTCATGGGCTCTTCCAAGGCCGGGCTCTTGTTGTGGCTGCCCCGGGCGATGGCAAAACTCTGCTCCGAGAGGCAGCAAACGGCCTCGTAGCAGCTCCGCACGGAGCGCACCGGGCTGATGGCTTTCATGGTGGGCTCGGAGCTGGGCTGGGGGCGCAGGACGGGGGGTGCCTGGGGGTTGTCGCGGCGGCTGTGGCTCTGCTGGGACCTCCGAGCACCGAGACCACCAAAGCCCAGACCTTTGAGCGCCGGGATTGTCACCCCCTCCACGCTGCAACTTTCAGACCTCGCTGGCGGACTGGGGAGGGAATGGTCTCGCGTCGCCCTTTATATAGACAGCGAGGCTCGGTCACACCCCTTGCATTCAAATTCAATCAAATCCCACCCCTTTCTATGTAAAATAACAATTAAACCACCCCTTTTAATGTAAACTAAGCCCTAAACCCCGCCCCTGCATGTTAATGAAGTCTCAACCCCCGCCCCTGTATCTCAATGAAGCCTTAAACCCCCTCTGCCTCCCCCCCACCGCCCCCCAAAACTGACCCTTGGTGGCCGGAGTGGCCCCACGGGGGGGTGACACGACCACGCAGGTCCCCCACTCCATAGCCGGACCCCCAAACCCACCCCCTTCGCGGGGGGATTCCCCCCTAAACCCCTCGGACACCCCAACCCCAGCCCCCCCGACTGCCCCCCTCCGCATGCCAGTGAATCCCCCCTATTTTTAGGCAGGACGATGGGGGTTCCCCCCCCTCCAACCTCCCAGTTTTAAGGAAATTAGTGCCGCCCTGTTCCTCAATCCGCTTCTCATCTGACCTCCAGACTTTCTGGCGTCAGGAATTATCTTGTGACCAGCAGAAAAAAATTAATTGCGGTAAAACTGAGGTTACGATGGAGAAACCAGATTTAGGTCAGCGCCTGCGAGAGGCCTGGAGGGTTCTTTTATTTTGGAGGGGGGAAAGAAGAGATTTATAGGCGAGGGGGTTATTCCAGTAGAAGTGATGAGGGGGAGAGAAGGAAACCCCCCTCCCGAACCATCGCTGCCTCAAAACTTACAGAATCCGAGAATATCCATGGAAAACCCCTAAAGCTGGAGCGATGTGGGGTCCCCACGGGTGTCAGTGCAGCGGGTGGCACATGGAGGGGTCCCCGGGGGGGGTAACAACCCCCAACACCCAGATTGTGAATCCTTATGAGCCCAGGGGGCAATTCCCCCCTTCCCAAATACTGATTTCTACGGGCTGTACTTATAGGGGACGTTCCGAGGATTTGCTTATGGAAGTGCAGGAAGGGGATGTTACTGAGAGGGTGGGGGGCACCCTGGGACCCTGCTCGGCCCGGGGGTCCCAGCTAATGAGGGGTGCAGGGGGGGGGGGGGCAGAGGCACCTGGACCAAATTACTCCTGCCCACAGCAGCAATTTATTCCAGATCTGCCCAAATCCCAGTTCGGTGGTGCTGGGGTTTATTTCCCTCCTTTCCAACCCCCCCAAAAGGGGTCTGGAGGCCGCAGGCTGGGGGGGGACACCCACCCTCCCCCAGTCTCCTCCAATCCATGAGTCTTTCAACAGCCCCCCAAAAAGACCTTCAAAGCAGCCTCCAGCTCTTTTTGGGGTTGGATTATTTTTTATTTCTTCCTGCCCCCCCCCACCCCTCCCGCCCCACCTCGTTATGAATTTCCTGGGAAATCGCCTCCGTGTGAAGGGTGGCAGCTTGGGAATAGACATAATTACCGTCATTAACCTGCTTGGGAGCCAGAGCCAGCAACTCAGAGCCCCCCTAAAAATAAGAACAAACCAAAATTGAGTTAAATTTTTTTTTTCAAAAATAAAAAAAAAAAAGAAGAAACGTAAAAGTCAACGAAATTCCCAAAAATTTAAA
>NW_020938003.1:0-6270 GCF_003984885.1 Neopelma chrysocephalum
GCCCCCCGCCCGGCCAAGGTCACGCGTGTGCCGCATCCGTGTGAGCGCGGCTGGCGGGGAGCCGGCCCGGGGGAGCCGGGGGGGGGGGCCAGGCCTTGGCCGGGGCAGCCGCGGGAGGAGGAGGAGGAGGAGGAGGAGGAGGAGGAGGGAAGTGCGGCTCAGACAGCGCGGCGCCAGCAAACACCTGCAAACAGCTCCGGGCACACAATGGCAAATACAGGTGGGAACCGCCGCCTCCGTCAGCGCGGCGATTGCATCAGACTGCGGCGCTTGCCAAGAGGCGAGCGAGCCGGCCCAGGGGCCACCGGCACCGCTCGACCTTCACCCCCCACCCCCGGGGTTAGTTTTTTGCCCTCCTCATCCTCTTTTCTGCCCCCCAGCAGGGGGGGCGGGGGGGGGTAAAAGCAAAGCCGGGTTTGCTCATCCAGGGGTGTTTTTCCCGTTCCAGCTGCCCCCCCCGAGGTAAATCCCAGCCCCGGCGGTTATTTTTAGTTGGGTTTTTTTTCCCCTTTTTCTTTTCTTTTTATTTATTTTATTTATTTTGTTTTTTAAATCAGGGTTTTCCAGGAAAGCATCAGCATTCCACAACGGCAGGTAAATCTGCCCCGTGGAGTTAAATCCCATCTGCCCCACAGGGTAAAACCTATCTGCCCCCGGGGCAAATCCCAGCCCTGGCATTTATTTTTAGTTGTGTTTTTTCTCTTTTTCTTTACTTTTAATTTTTTTTTAAATGAAGGTTTTCCAGGAAAGCATTGGCATCCCACCACAGTCTGGATAAATCTGCCCCATGGGGTAAATTCCATCTGCCCCAGGGGGTAGATTCCATCTTCCCCCCGAGGTGATTTTCCATCTGCTCCCCCCGAGGAAAAATCTCATCCTTCCCGCAGGGTAAATCCCATCTGCCCCCCGGGGTAAATCCCAGCCCTGGCAGCTATTTTTAGTCCTGTTTTTTCCCTTTTTCTTTAATTTTTTTTTTAAAATCAGGTTTTTCAAGGAAAGCACTGGCATCACGCCACAGCCCAGTCCAGGGAGCCAGTGAGGGTCCGGATAAGGCTTGTTCACCCCCCCCCCGGCCATCCCCAGGGCCTGGGAATGTCAGGGTGGCTGTTCCGGGCAAGGCGCCGGGATCCATCCACGATGGGGGAGGAGGTGACGGCCCTGGGAGGCTTCCCAGGAAGCAGCGCCAAACCCTCACCCTGCCAAACCCCACAGCCCCCGGCCCCGGCTGAGGGAATCCCCTGCCCTGACCCCCAGGAGGGGACAGAGACAGGGGCCACTCCCCGGGGGCAGGAGTCCCCCTCCGCCTCCCCAGTGCCGTTTCCATCCAGAAAGTCCCAGCAGAACTGGTTTCTCCCACCCCACCAGTGCCTGGCCCCACTTCTCCCAGCCCCAAACTGGGCTCATTAGTGCTCCCACGGGTCCAGGATCTCCACTGGGGGACCCACTGGGACCTGGAGTGCTCACACTGCAGGAAGCCCCACTTTGCAGCTACCGAGGCCCATCCCCGTCCCCTGGCTCATTCCCAGGGCGCTTTTCCCACCCTTCCCACTTGAATCCCTTTGGCACAACAGCGCTGGTGCAGCTGGAGGACCACGACACCGGGGTGAGCGTGGGGACACTCACCCCTAACCCACCCCTCGGCTTTTCCTCCAGAGCCAAGAGCCAGTGAAGATGGCAAAAGCCTATTTTTAGCCTCAGCACAGCAGCAGCTCCGTTCCCAGACACGGACATTTCCAGATGGACACCCTCACCTGCCTCCCACCGCACCCAGACACCCCCTTGCCGCCCCATCCCACCCCACCCCTGGGTGACTGAGGGTGCTGCCCTCAGGGAGCCTGGGGACATCAAGCTGGGAGGAGGAAGGAATGTTCCCAGGGGTTGGTGATCCCGTTGGACCAGCTGGTGCTTTTTGGAAGCTCCACGTGCTGCTTTTCCCTGTGGAAATGCCCATGGACGAGGGGGGGGTTGGGGGGTGCCAGCTGCACCCTGAGCTCATGTTGGCTGTTGTGGGGATGGAGACTGAAGCTGGTGTCTGTGGGGGAAGCTTTGCATCACCCTGAACCCCAAGACCCCCGTGCCTTCCTCTTCCTCTTCCCGTCTTCCCAGCTCCCCACGATGCTGCAGCACCCCAGGGACACCTCGATGCCATGGGACAGCACCCACACCATGCAAAGCCAGAGCCCAGGACAGGGGATGGGTGAAGATGATGGTGCTACAGGTGGGGGGGAAGTTAATTTAACTCCATCCCAGGCAGGCCAGCACCTTCCCCAGGGAGCAGGATCCAGCTCCACAGCTGAGCCGGCCGGGGGTCACATCTGCTCCCAGGCCGAAGGGAAACCACAGCATTACCCAAGGGGAGGGAAAGGCATTTCTGCTCCCAACACCCCTTTCCCGGGGTGCTGATCCCGGAGGGGGGATCAGGCCAGGCAGGGGGTGTGCTCTGGATACCACCTGGGGAAGCACAGGCAGCCCAGAAACCCCCCTTCCCCTGGGGGTGTATCCTGGGGGAACAGCATCACCCCTTCCAGCCCCAGAGCAGCTCCAATCCAGCCCCGGGGCACCAAGCAGCCCTTTTTCTTTCGCAGGGCAGAAAGTGGGGAAAAAAAAAAAAAAGGCATCTTTCCCCCCCCTCCCAGGGCTCCAGCTACACCTCCAGATGGTCCCCGGGGCTCAGCAGCGTCTTCACTCCTTCCATATCAGATAAGCAGCGCAGCACCCAAAATAGCTGGCAGCCACCTCGGCCCGGAGCCGGCAGCCCAGGGTTAATTCCTCCCATACCTGAGCTGACATTTCAAAGCTGTTACACAATTACGGAGATTCCTACCGTAACCCTAGAAGTTGTTCCCATCAGAGTTCGGGGGGCTCCCACCCACAGGGGGCTGTTTTCCCACCCAAGGGTGCACCCCCGGCTCCCTCCAGCCCCAAGGATAAGAGAAACAACAAGTCAAAACGATCTTTTTTTTTTATTATGTAAAAATGGTAACTTTTATAAAAAGTTTATAAAGCAAGTACAAGGCATGTCCGCAGAAATTCACCTTCCTGCACAAAAGGTACAAAAAGTTATACTCTAGTATAGAGCTCCACAATACACGAGGCCACGGCCCCAGGAGTTTGGTTCATACTCGAGGATGTGTGTGTGTCCCCCTCCCCAAAACCCCCCTAAAAAATCCCGCCCTCCCTATCCCATTAAACACCTTTACAAAAAAAGGACTCGCTGCTATAATCCAAAAATATACAGACAACCTCCTCTCTTCATCATCAGTCTATGATTAAAAATATCTTGATTAAAAGTTCGGGTCCGAAGCCGGGATGGGACGCTGAGCTCCGGGGGGGTGGGATGCTGGCGGTGGAGGGCTGGGGGGGTCGGGACCAGCCGCTCCCCGCCCGCGGTGCCCGGGCCCGGGGGAGGCGATGCCGGGGCCGGTAGGTCGCAGACAGCCCGGCGCCACGGAGGAAGCTGCTATTTACCTCCGGCTGATAACGAACCAGGAACCGACACTCGCTGCCTGTTTGCTAATTGGCACCGGGAGGGGAGAGAGAAGAGGGGGAGGGAGGAGAAAAATAATAGAGATAATTAGTGTGGTGATAAGCGGGGTTGGGGATGGGGATTTGGGAAGAGGGGGGTGGGAGCCGGGGGACCGCGTTGCTCCGGGTGGATACGAGTCCCCTGGGGATGCTGGGGGTGGGTGGGTGATGGTGGGGGACGGGGGTGCAGGTTGGGAGGGGATTTTGGGGGGGCTGGATTGTTGGGGTCGGTATCAGTCCCCTGGGGATGCTGGGGGTGGGGTGGGGGAGGGGGCTGGGGGGGGGGGGGGATTGTGAAGGGAGGGAGATGGGATCGCTTTGGTGGGGCTGCCCTGGCGATGTCGCTGCTGGGGGGGCCGGGACGCGACTGCAATGGGGTGTATGGGAAGGACTGGGGTGCAGATGGCGGCGGGGGGTCGGTGGGGACACTCACCTGATGGAGGAGCCGTTAGTGACACAAACTTCTCTCGTCTTTGGAGCAGAGTTCAGAGGCGAGTTCGGCCGCCTGCGGAGAGACGGGACACGGCTTAGGGTCACCCCGGCGGCGGGTGGTCCTCATTCCTCCCCTTCCCCAGCGCGCCAAGACCCCCCCAACACACCCGGGACCTGCATTCCCCCTCTCCCAACATATCCCCCCTCCTCAACATATCCACCCCCCCAGCCCAAACCAGCCCTTACCTTGAGGGAGAACAGCGTGGCCTCGGAGGAGGGGTCGCGGCCTTTGGCCCCCTCCTCCAGCACGATCTGGAGATCGAAGATGTAGTCGATGACGTGCTGCAGGATCTCCACCTGGCTCACCTTGGTGCCTTGCGGGATGCCCGGCACCAGCTCCCGCAACTTGGAATAGCAGTCGTTCATATCGTACAGCAAGTTCATGGGCTCTTCCAAGGCCGGGCTCTTGTTGTGGCTGCCCCGGGCGATGGCAAAACTCTGCTCCGAGAGGCAGCAAACGGCCTCGTAGCAGCTCCGCACGGAGCGCACCGGGCTGATGGCTTTCATGGTGTATCGCAGCTGGGCTGGGGGCGCAGGACGGGGGGTGCCTGGGGGTTGTCGCGGCGGCTGTGGCTCTGCTGGGACCTCCGAGCACCGAGACCACCAAAGCCTAGACCTCTGAGTGCCGGGATTGTCACCCCCTCCACCCTGCAACTTTCAGACCTCGCTGGTGGACTGGGGAGGGAATGGTCTCGCGTCGCCCTTTATATAGACAGCGAGGCTCGGTCACACCCCTTGCATTCAAATTGAATCAAATCCCACCCCTTTCTATGTAAAATAACAATTAAACCACCCCTTTTAATGTAAACTAAGCCCTAAACCCCGCCTCTGCATGTTAATGAAGTCTCAACCCCCGCCCCTGTATCTCAATGAAGCCTTAAACCCCCTCTGCCTCCCCCCCACCGCCCCCCAAAACTGACCCTTGGTGGCCGGAGTGGCCCCACGGGGGGTGACACGACCACGCAGGTCCCCCACTCCATAGCCGGACCCCCAAACCCACCCCCTTCGCGGGGGGATTCCCCCCTAAACCCCTCGGACACCCCAACCCCAGCCCCCCCCGACTGCCCCCCTCCGCATGCCAGTGAATCCCCCCTATTTTTAGGCAGGACGATGGGGGTTCCCCCCCCTCCAACCTCCCAGTTTTAAGGAAATTAGTGCCGCCCTGTTCCTCAATCCGCTTCTCATCTGACCTCCAGACTTTCTGGCGTCAGGAATTATCTTGTGACCAGCAGAAAAAAATTAATTGCGGTAAAACTGAGGTTACGATGGAGAAACCAGATTTAGGTCAGCGCCTGCGAGAGGCCTGGAGGGTTCTTTTATTTTGGAGGGGGGAAAGAAGAGATTTATAGGCAAGGGGGTTATTCCAGTAGAAGTGATGAGGGGGGGAGAAGGAAACCCCCCTCCCGAACTATCGCTGCCTCAAAACTTACAGAATCCGAGAATATCCATGGAAAACCCCTAAAGCTGGAGCGATGTGGGGTCCCCACGGGTGTCAGCGCAGCGGGTGGCACATGGAGGGGTCCCCGGGGGGGGTAACAACCCCCGACACCCAGATTGTGAATCCTTATGAGCCCAGGGGGCAATCCCCCCCTTCCCAAATACTGATTTCTACGGGCTGTACTTATGGGGGATGTTCCGAGGATTTGCTTCTGGAAGTGCAGGAAGGGGATGTTACTGAGAGGGTGGGGGGCACCCTGGGACCCTGCTCGGCCCGGGGGTCCCAGCTAATGAGGGGTGCAGGGGGGTGGGGGGCAGAGGCACCTGGACCAAATTACTCCTGCCCACAGCAGCAATTTATTCCAGATCTGCCCAAATCCCAGTTCGGTGGTGCTGGGGTTTATTTCCCTCCTTTCCAACCCCCCCAAAAGGGGTCTGGAGGCCGCAGGCTGGGGGGGGGGCACCCACCCTCCCCCAGTCTCCTCCAATCCATGAGTCTTTCAACAGCCCCCCAAAAAGACCTTCAAAGCAGCCTCCAGCTCTTTTTGGGGTTGGATTATTTTTTATTTCTTCCTGGCCCCCCCGCCCCTCCCGCCCCACCTCGTTATGAATTTCCTGGGAAATCGCCTCCGTGTGAAGGGTGGCAGCCTGGGAATAGACATAATTACCGTCATTAACCTGCTTGGGAGCCAGAGCCAGCAACTCAGAGCCCCCCTAAAAATAAGAACAAACCAAAATTAAGTTAAAAAAAAATTTCAAAAATATATATAAAAAAAGAAGAAACGTAAAAGTCAACGAAATTCCCAAAAATTTAAA
>NW_020938004.1:0-1516 GCF_003984885.1 Neopelma chrysocephalum
GGAGCTCCTGCCAAAGGGCTGCTGAGCCCCCCCCTCAGCTTGGTTTGCAGGGTGAGCCCTCCTGGCCTGGCAGTTCGGAGCCGCCGGGGTGGAGAGTGCCAGAGGAAATTTAGGGAATCTGGAAGGGTGGTGGGGGAGGTGGGAACACCTTTCCCACACTGGAAACCCCGTGCCTCAGTTTCCCCACTCAGCGCTGGCGTGGGAACTGGAGCAGGGTGGGGTGTGGGCAGAGTGTTGAGGGTGTTGGGAACACCCTGTGCCGGGCAGGATGGGGTCACCCACTCACCCCCACCCACGGGGACAGGCCAGGATCCAGCCCCTGTCACTGGGACCAGAGGAGCTGGAGGGGCTGTGGGATTCCCCCAAAAAAGGAAGGGCTGGGAGCAGCCCCCAGGGCCCGGGGTGGGAGCTGAGGCACTAGAGGGGCTCATGGTTGGATTTGGGATGGTGTGCGTGTGGATGTGTGTCCATGTTGGCTGGATTAGGGTTTGCCTGTGTGCACACGTGTGTGCATGTGTGTGCCCCTGCTGAGGGGGTGCACGTGTGTGTCACACCTCATGTGAGATAGATATAGGCATTATATAGATATATAAATAGATATATAGATATATAGATATATAGATATATAGATATATAGATATATAGATATATAGATATATAGGTATATAGGTATATAGATATGAGTGTGTGTGTGTGTAAATGCACAGGTGTGTGTGCAAATGTGCATCCATGTGTCTGTAGACACGTGTGAGGGTGTGTGTAAATACAGTCACGTGTGCATA
Organism: Neopelma chrysocephalum; assembly: GCF_003984885.1. Taxonomy (NCBI): domain Eukaryota; kingdom Metazoa; phylum Chordata; class Aves; order Passeriformes; family Pipridae; genus Neopelma; species Neopelma chrysocephalum. The sequence continues at coordinate 783 of NW_020938004.1, forward strand.
CATGCAGACGTGTGAGTGTGCACAGACACGTGTGTCAGTGACTGTAGGCATGTGTGTAAATGCACATGGGTGTGTAGAAGTACACAGTCATGTGTGCACACATACACACGTGTGTGCACAGACGTATCAGTGTAGACACGGGTGTAAATGCACCTAGACACGTGTGTAAATGTGTGTGCATGTGGGAGTGTGCACAACGTGTGTCAGTGGCAGTAGGCACATAAGAGCATTCAGGGGGGGTGTGCATTCATGCACACACGTGTGTGCACAGACATGTGTGTTCCTGTCTGTAGATGTGGGTGTAAGTGCACATAAGTGTCAGTGCACACATAAACACGTGTAAGCGTGCACAAGATGTGTATCAGTGTCTGTAGGCATGTGTGTAAATGCACATATGTGTGTACATGCACATATACATGTGTGTAAATGTGCATGCATGAGTGTGCACAATGAGTGTGTCAGTAGGCTCATATCTAAGTGTGAATATGCACATACGTGTGAGTGTGCCCAGACACGCGTGTCAGTGGCTGTATCCATGTGTGTCAGCGCACATAAGTGCACACAGGCACGAGTGCACATGTACACATATGTAGGTGTGCACAGACATGCGTGTCAGTGCGTGTGCAAGCGCACGGCCACGGGCGCAGCAGCGCACACACGTGTGCACCCCCATGCTCAGCCCCCCGCGCCCCCCGCCCGGCCAAGGTCACGCGTGTGCCGCATCCGTGTGAGCG
>NW_020938005.1:0-1516 GCF_003984885.1 Neopelma chrysocephalum
GGAGCTCCTGCCAAAGGGCTGCTGAGCCCCCCCCTCAGCTTGGTTTGCAGGGTGAGCCCTCCTGGCCTGGCAGTTCGGAGCCGCCGGGGTGGAGAGTGCCAGAGGAAATTTAGGGAATCTGGAAGGGTGGTGGGGGAGGTGGGAACACCTTTCCCACACTGGAAACCCCGTGCCTCAGTTTCCCCACTCAGCGCTGGCGTGGGAACTGGAGCAGGGTGGGGTGTGGGCAGAGTGTTGAGGGTGTTGGGAACACCCTGTGCCGGGCAGGATGGGGTCACCCACTCACCCCCACCCACGGGGACAGGCCAGGATCCAGCCCCTGTCACTGGGACCAGAGGAGCTGGAGGGGCTGTGGGATTCCCCCAAAAAAGGAAGGGCTGGGAGCAGCCCCCAGGGCCCGGGGTGGGAGCTGAGGCACTAGAGGGGCTCATGGTTGGATTTGGGATGGTGTGCGTGTGGATGTGTGTCCATGTTGGCTGGATTAGGGTTTGCCTGTGTGCACACGTGTGTGCATGTGTGTGCCCCTGCTGAGGGGGTGCACGTGTGTGTCACACCTCATGTGAGATAGATATAGGCATTATATAGATATATAAATAGATATATAGATATATAGATATATAGATATATAGATATATAGATATATAGATATATAGATATATAGGTATATAGGTATATAGATATGAGTGTGTGTGTGTGTAAATGCACAGGTGTGTGTGCAAATGTGCATCCATGTGTCTGTAGACACGTGTGAGGGTGTGTGTAAATACAGTCACGTGTGCATACATGCAGACGTGTGAGTGTGCACAGACACGTGTGTCAGTGACTGTAGGCATGTGTGTAAATGCACATGGGTGTGTAGAAGTACACAGTCATGTGTGCACACATACACACGTGTGTGCACAGACGTATCAGTGTAGACACGGGTGTAAATGCACCTAGACACGTGTGTAAATGTGTGTGCATGTGGGAGTGTGCACAACGTGTGTCAGTGGCAGTAGGCACATAAGAGCATTCAGGGGGGGTGTGCATTCATGCACACACGTGTGTGCACAGACATGTGTGTTCCTGTCTGTAGATGTGGGTGTAAGTGCACATAAGTGTCAGTGCACACATAAACACGTGTAAGCGTGCACAAGATGTGTATCAGTGTCTGTAGGCATGTGTGTAAATGCACATATGTGTGTACATGCACATATACATGTGTGTAAATGTGCATGCATGAGTGTGCACAATGAGTGTGTCAGTAGGCTCATATCTAAGTGTGAATATGCACATACGTGTGAGTGTGCCCAGACACGCGTGTCAGTGGCTGTATCCATGTGTGTCAGCGCACATAAGTGCACACAGGCACGAGTGCACATGTACACATATGTAGGTGTGCACAGACATGCGTGTCAGTGCGTGTGCAAGCGCACGGCCACGGGCGCAGCAGCGCACACACGTGTGCACCCCCATGCTCAGCCCCCCGCGCCCCCCGCCCGGCCAAGGTCACGCGTGTGCCGCATCCGTGTGAGCG
>NW_020938006.1:0-857 GCF_003984885.1 Neopelma chrysocephalum
CCCCCCCCTCAGCTTGGTTTGGCAGGATGAGCCCTCCTGGCCTGGCAGTTCGGAGCCGCCGGGGTGGAGAGTGCCAGAGGAAATTTAGGGATCTGGAAGGGTGGTGGGGGAGGTGGGAACACCTTTCCCACACTGGAAACCCCGTGCCTCAGTTTCCCCACTCAGCGCTGGCGTGGGAACTGGAGCAGGGTGGGGTGTGGGCAGAGTGTTGAGGGTGTTGGGAACACCCTGTGCCGGGCAGGATGGGGTCACCCACTCACCCTCACCCACGGGGACAGGCCAGGATCCAGCCCCTGTCACTGGGGCCGGAGGAGCTGGAGGGGCTGTGGGATTCCCCCAAAAAAGGAAGGGCTGGGAGCAGCCCCCGGGGCCCGGGGTGGGGGCTGAGGCACTGGGGGGGCTCATGGTTGGATTTGGGATGGTGTTCGTGTGGATGTGTGTCCATGTTGGCTGGATTAGGGTGTGCCTGTGTGCACACGTGTGTGCACGTGTGTGCCCCTGCTGAGGGGGTGCACGTGTGTGTCACACCTCATGTGAGATAGATATAGACATTAGATAGATATATAGATATATAAATATATAGATATAGATATATAGATATATAGATATATAGATATATAGATATATAGATATATAGGTATATAGATATATAGATTTGAGTGTGTGTGTGTGATGCATGGGTGTGCGTGCAAATGTGCATCCATGTATAATTGTAGACATGTGTGTAGGTGTGTGTAAATACAGTCACGTGTGCATACATGCAGACGTGTGAGTGTGCACAGACACGTGTGTCAGTGCCTGTAGGCATGCGTGTAAATGCACATGGGTGTGTAGAAGTACACAGTCATGTGTGCACA
>NW_020938007.1:0-642 GCF_003984885.1 Neopelma chrysocephalum
TGCACAACGTGTGTCAGTGTCAGGAGGCACATAAGAGCATTCAGGGGGGTGCATTCATGCACACACGTGTGTGCACAGACATGTGTGTCCCTGTCTGTAGATGTGGGTGTAAGTGCATGTAAGTGTCAGTACACACATATACACGTGTAAGCGTGCACAAGACGTGTGTCAGTGTCTGTAGGCATGTGTGTAAATGCACATATGTGTGTACATGCACATATACATGTGTGTAACTGTGCATGCATGAGTGTGCACGATGTGTCAGTAGGCTCATATGTAAGTGCACTCAGGTGTGTGTGCATATGCACACACGTGTGAGTGTGCCCAGACACGCGTGTCAGTGGCTGTATCCATGTGTGTCAGTGCACATAAGTGCACACAGGCACCAGTGCACATGTACACATATGTAGGTGTGTGCAGACACGCGTGTCAGTGTCTGTATCCACGTGTGTCAGTGCACATATGTGTGTGTAAACACAGGCACCAGTGCATACCCGCACCCGCGTGTGAGTGTGCCCAGACACGCGTGTCAGTGCGTGTGCAAGCTCACGGCCACAGGCGCAGCAGCGCACACACGTGTGCACCCCCATGCTCAGCCCCCCGCCCGGCCAAGGTCACGCGTGTGCCGCATCCGTGTGAGCG
>NW_020938008.1:0-857 GCF_003984885.1 Neopelma chrysocephalum
CCCCCCCCTCAGCTTGGTTTGGCAGGATGAGCCCTCCTGGCCTGGCAGTTCGGAGCCGCCGGGGTGGAGAGTGCCAGAGGAAATTTAGGGATCTGGAAGGGTGGTGGGGGAGGTGGGAACACCTTTCCCACACTGGAAACCCCGTGCCTCAGTTTCCCCACTCAGCGCTGGCGTGGGAACTGGAGCAGGGTGGGGTGTGGGCAGAGTGTTGAGGGTGTTGGGAACACCCTGTGCCGGGCAGGATGGGGTCACCCACTCACCCTCACCCACGGGGACAGGCCAGGATCCAGCCCCTGTCACTGGGGCCGGAGGAGCTGGAGGGGCTGTGGGATTCCCCCAAAAAAGGAAGGGCTGGGAGCAGCCCCCGGGGCCCGGGGTGGGGGCTGAGGCACTGGGGGGGCTCATGGTTGGATTTGGGATGGTGTTCGTGTGGATGTGTGTCCATGTTGGCTGGATTAGGGTGTGCCTGTGTGCACACGTGTGTGCACGTGTGTGCCCCTGCTGAGGGGGTGCACGTGTGTGTCACACCTCATGTGAGATAGATATAGACATTAGATAGATATATAGATATATAAATATATAGATATAGATATATAGATATATAGATATATAGATATATAGATATATAGATATATAGGTATATAGATATATAGATTTGAGTGTGTGTGTGTGATGCATGGGTGTGCGTGCAAATGTGCATCCATGTATAATTGTAGACATGTGTGTAGGTGTGTGTAAATACAGTCACGTGTGCATACATGCAGACGTGTGAGTGTGCACAGACACGTGTGTCAGTGCCTGTAGGCATGCGTGTAAATGCACATGGGTGTGTAGAAGTACACAGTCATGTGTGCACA
>NW_020938009.1:0-642 GCF_003984885.1 Neopelma chrysocephalum
TGCACAACGTGTGTCAGTGTCAGGAGGCACATAAGAGCATTCAGGGGGGTGCATTCATGCACACACGTGTGTGCACAGACATGTGTGTCCCTGTCTGTAGATGTGGGTGTAAGTGCATGTAAGTGTCAGTACACACATATACACGTGTAAGCGTGCACAAGACGTGTGTCAGTGTCTGTAGGCATGTGTGTAAATGCACATATGTGTGTACATGCACATATACATGTGTGTAACTGTGCATGCATGAGTGTGCACGATGTGTCAGTAGGCTCATATGTAAGTGCACTCAGGTGTGTGTGCATATGCACACACGTGTGAGTGTGCCCAGACACGCGTGTCAGTGGCTGTATCCATGTGTGTCAGTGCACATAAGTGCACACAGGCACCAGTGCACATGTACACATATGTAGGTGTGTGCAGACACGCGTGTCAGTGTCTGTATCCACGTGTGTCAGTGCACATATGTGTGTGTAAACACAGGCACCAGTGCATACCCGCACCCGCGTGTGAGTGTGCCCAGACACGCGTGTCAGTGCGTGTGCAAGCTCACGGCCACAGGCGCAGCAGCGCACACACGTGTGCACCCCCATGCTCAGCCCCCCGCCCGGCCAAGGTCACGCGTGTGCCGCATCCGTGTGAGCG
>NW_020938010.1:0-3310 GCF_003984885.1 Neopelma chrysocephalum
TGAGGTTCCCATTGTCCCTGGTTTTCCCTGTTGCCCTGAGGTTCCCCGTGTCCCTGGCTCATTCCCTGCCCCGCTCACCTCGTTCCTGGAGCGCAGCACGATGAGGTCGCTGACTTTGCCGAAGGGCTGCACCAGTTTTTTGATGTCCTGATCCGAAAAGCCGTCGTCGGGCAGGTCTGAGATCTGCAGGACGGTCCCACAGCTCAGCAGGTCCTCCCTCAGCAGCTACACACGGGACATGGAAGGAAAACAAACACTTCCCAAGTCAGGGATTTTGCCACAGTCTTGTTCTGCCTCAATCACTATCCCTGGGAGTGTCCAAGGCCAGGTTGGACGGGGCTTGGAGCAGCCTGGGATAGCGGGAGGTGTCCCTACACGTGGCAGGGGGTAGGACTGGATGGGCTTTAAGGTCTCTCCCAACCCAACCCATTCCATGATTCCATGGTCCCCACCCTTCCCTGCAGCCAGCAGACCTCAGTGTCACATGGAATGGGTCACCCTGCCAGTGACCCCCTGAAGGGAAACACCAACCAAGTCCTCAAAAAGCAGAGAGAACCCGCAGGAACTCACCCTGTTGTAAGAAGCAGACTGAGGTTTGCTGCTCCCTGCGGATTCATCTTCCTCCTCCTCTTCCCCCTCCTTGTTTTGGGCTGATTCCTCCGTTTTGGGCGAGGCAGAACTCGGCCCAGGCACAGCAGACCCATCCTTCTTGGGAGCCTTTGCAGCAGCACTTGTCTTCAGTGGCTTCTTCACACTCCCAGACACCTTCCCCGGGAGTCCATGAGAGGATGAGGATCTTCCCGATCCCAAGGATCCCTGCACAGCTGCCTGAAGTGATTTATGTTTCTTGAACTCTGCCAGGAACTCGGGCCCCAGGGTTTTCATGACGGCCTCGAGTGCTGCCTTTCTGTCTGTGAGGGAGGGGAAACCAGGGGGGTTGGATTTACCCTCAAATACAATTTACAGATATTTCTGTTCTTTCCTACAGTTTCAGCTTCACCACTCGCTCCTGAGCCAACCCTGAGACTGCCTGAGCTTAGAGAGCCTTCACAGTAAATGTTAATAAACCTCAGGATGTGACACTCCAAAACAACATCTGCAAAAATCCCAAGGGCTGGACAAAAGAAAATGCAAAATATCATTTAATTTTCTACGTCAGGGAATGGAAAAGAGGGATTTTTGAAGCCTCTGCTCCTCTCTCACACTGAGGCCCAGCAGTACTTACTATCTTGGGTGCCTTCTGCTAAATTCTGCCTCCTTCTCTTGCTCTCTGTTGGTTTTAATTATTCTTTAACGAGCTGCTACAACAATAATTTCCTGTCTGCTGGCTTTCTGTGGAGAATTCACAGTTTGGTTATTCGTTGCTTCTCCCCCTCCTCCATTTCCACGGTTTGTATTTTCACCCTCGATAAAGGGTGGGGACACCTTGGAATCTGCCTGTCCCTTCGCAACTCCCCACCTGGACCTCTATCCCACAGAACCTCTGGAAGCTCTGGGAGCACATGAAGCAGGCAGCCCAGATTGGGATTTCCCAGGGAAAGCTCTGGAAAGCAGCCGGGCGTTCCCGAGACGCCAGGAGATCCCGAAACGCCAGGAGATCCCGCTCTGGCAGCGCATCCCCCCGTCCGTACCTTCGGAGCGGCTGGAGCGGCGCGAGGAGCGCTCGGAGCTGGAGGAGCGGTGGGAGCGGGAGCCGGAGCTGGAGCTGGGCCTCAGGGAGCTCCGGGAGCGCTGGGGGGAGCGGGATCGGTGCCGGGGGCTGGGTCGCCGCGGGTACCGGGGGGGGCTGCGGCTGCGGGGCCGTCGGAAGCGCGGGGGGCTCCGGGAGCGGGAGCGGAAGCGGCGCAGGGGGTACCCGGAGCCCCCCCGGCCGGTAACGGCGCCGGCTGGGGCTGGAGGAGCTGGAGCGGTGCTTCGGGGTCTGGTTCTCCTTCCTGTCCCCGGCATTCCTGTGGGAATGAGGGAACACCGAGAGATTGGGAGAGGAGGGGAAGAGGAGTTCACTGGGAGAGCTGGGGGGTTCCCCTGGAGGAGAGAAGGATCCAGGGAGAGCTGAGAGCCCCTTGCAGGGCCTGAAGGGGCTCCAGGAGAGCTGGAGAGGGACTGGGGACAAGGCAGGGAGGGACAGCACACAGGGAATGGCTTCAAACTGGAAAAGTGAAGATTTAAATAGGATATTGGGAAGGAATTCCTGCTGTGAGGGTGGTGAGGCCCTGGCACAGGTTGGGCAGAGAAGCTGTGGCTGCCCCTGGATCCCTGGAAGTGTCCAAGGCCAGGCAGGAGCCACCTGGGCTGGTGGAAGGAGTCCCTGCCCATGGCAGGGGGTGGCACTGGATGGGCTTTAAGGCCCCTTTCAACCCAAACCATTCCATGATTCTGTGATTATTCTCCTCATGGAAGTTTCAGAAGTTTATTTGCTTTTTTTCTCCTGGTTTGTAACAGAGAGAAAAGCAAAGCAGCCTGGCCTGCACATCCAGCTTTGGAACTCAGCTTCCCAGTAAGGATGTCCAACTAATTAATGCAAAATCTCAGGAAAATCCAAGGACAATTCCAGCGCTATCCCCCCTATTTGTATACGAGGCAAAACACGTTCAAATGCTGAAGCAGTAAAACAACCCAACTCTGCTGAGCTTCAAAGGGAATTAATGCACAGGGTGTGTTTTTAAAAAGAATTCATCACAGACAGTAAAGGCCAGAGATGGGAATTCGTGAATTCTAGGTTTTTTTCAGCCTGTGATGATGTCATTCCCCAAGGGATCTCCACAGGCCAGGCTGCAAACGGGATTAACTGGACCAAGACTAGTGGAATTTCCTAGTGGAATGAGATGGGCTTTATGGTCCCTCCATCAAACTTAGGAGAAACCCCCCAAAACCACCCCCCTAATTCTATACCAGAACTACGACCCCATGAGAGAGGCTGCAGGGGGCAAACCAGGGAAAAGAGCTGCCTTAAATAACTGGGAGAACTGGGAAAGCACAGGCAGTTACCTGCTGGAGGAGTGAGCCTCGGGGTTCCATTCCGGGTACCTGCCAGGGGGAACACAAGTGTCAATGCAACAGCCAAATTTCCCACCTGCAGCACAAACCCCATTTTTTTACCCTAAAAACAGGCTGCCCCAGCCCTGGGATTGTGCCAGCTTGGAGCCCTGGGCTGGGGGAAGGTGTCCCTGCCCATGGCACTGGGTGGGATTTATTGTCCCTCCCCTCCCAAGCCATTCCCAGTGGATCCCAAGTAGATCCCTTACTGCTGCTGGGATTTACTGTCCCTCCCTTCCCAAGCCATTCCCAGTGGATCCCAAGCAGATCCCTT
>NW_020938011.1:0-3270 GCF_003984885.1 Neopelma chrysocephalum
TGAGGTTCCCATTGTCCCTGGTTTTCCCTGTTGCCCTGAGGTTCCCCGTGTCCCTGGCTCATTCCCTGCCCCGCTCACCTCGTTCCTGGAGCGCAGCACGATGAGGTCGCTGACTTTGCCGAAGGGCTGCACCAGTTTTTTGATGTCCTGATCCGAAAAGCCGTCGTCGGGCAGGTCTGAGATCTGCAGGACGGTCCCACAGCTCAGCAGGTCCTCCCTCAGCAGCTACACACGGGACATGGAAGGAAAACAAACACTTCCCAAGTCAGGGATTTTGCCACAGTCTTGTTCTGCCTCAATCACTATCCCTGGGAGTGTCCAAGGCCAGGTTGGACGGGGCTTGGAGCAGCCTGGGATAGCGGGAGGTGTCCCTACACGTGGCAGGGGGTAGGACTGGATGGGCTTTAAGGTCTCTCCCAACCCAACCCATTCCATGATTCCATGGTCCCCACCCTTCCCTGCAGCCAGCAGACCTCAGTGTCACATGGAATGGGTCACCCTGCCAGTGACCCCCTGAAGGGAAACACCAACCAAGTCCTCAAAAAGCAGAGAGAACCCGCAGGAACTCACCCTGTTGTAAGAAGCAGACTGAGGTTTGCTGCTCCCTGCGGATTCATCTTCCTCCTCCTCTTCCCCCTCCTTGTTTTGGGCTGATTCCTCCGTTTTGGGCGAGGCAGAACTCGGCCCAGGCACAGCAGACCCATCCTTCTTGGGAGCCTTTGCACCAGCACTTGTCTTCAGTGGCTTCTTCACACTCCCAGACACCTTCCCCGGGAGTCCATGAGAGGATGAGGATCTTCCCGATCCCAAGGATCCCTGCACAGCTGCCTGAAGTGATTTATGTTTCTTGAACTCTGCCAGGAACTCGGGCCCCAGGGTTTTCATGACGGCCTCGAGTGCTGCCTTTCTGTCTGTGAGGGAGGGGAAACCAGGGGGGTTGGATTTACCCTCAAATACAATTTACAGATATTTCTGTTCTTTCCTACAGTTTCAGCTTCACCACTCGCTCCTGAGCCAACCCTGAGACTGCCTGAGCTTAGAGAGCCTTCACAGTAAATGTTAATAAACCTCAGGATGTGACACTCCAAAACAACATCTGCAAAAATCCCAAGGGCTGGACAAAAGAAAATGCAAAATATCATTTAATTTTCTACGTCAGGGAATGGAAAAGAGGGATTTTTGAAGCCTCTGCTCCTCTCTCACACTGAGGCCCAGCAGTACTTACTATCTTGGGTGCCTTCTGCTAAATTCTGCCTCCTTCTCTTGCTCTCTGTTGGTTTTAATTATTCTTTAACGAGCTGCTACAACAATAATTTCCTGTCTGCTGGCTTTCTGTGGAGAATTCACAGTTTGGTTATTCGTTGCTTCTCCCCCTCCTCCATTTCCACGGTTTGTATTTTCACCCTCGATAAAGGGTGGGGACACCTTGGAATCTGCCTGTCCCTTCGCAACTCCCCACCTGGACCTCTATCCCACAGAACCTCTGGAAGCTCTGGGAGCACATGAAGCAGGCAGCCCAGATTGGGATTTCCCAGGGAAAGCTCTGGAAAGCAGCCGGGCGTTCCCGAGACGCCAGGAGATCCCGAAACGCCAGGAGATCCCGCTCTGGCAGCGCATCCCCCCGTCCGTACCTTCGGAGCGGCTGGAGCGGCGCGAGGAGCGCTCGGAGCTGGAGGAGCGGTGGGAGCGGGAGCCGGAGCTGGAGCTGGGCCTCAGGGAGCTCCGGGAGCGCTGGGGGGAGCGGGATCGGTGCCGGGGGCTGGGTCGCCGCGGGTACCGGGGGGGGCTGCGGCTGCGGGGCCGTCGGAAGCGCGGGGGGCTCCGGGAGCGGGAGCGGAAGCGGCGCAGGGGGTACCCGGAGCCCCCCCGGCCGGTAACGGCGCCGGCTGGGGCTGGAGGAGCTGGAGCGGTGCTTCGGGGTCTGGTTCTCCTTCCTGTCCCCGGCATTCCTGTGGGAACGAGGGAACACCGAGAGATTGGGAGAGGAGGGGAAGAGGAGTTCACTGGGAGAGCTGGGGGGGTTCCCCTGGAGGAGAGGAGGATCCAGGGAGAGCTGAGAGCCCCTTGCAGGGCCTGAAGGGGCTCCAGGAGAGCTGGAGAGGGACTGGGGACAAGGCAGGGAGGGACAGCACACAGGGAATGGCTTCACACTGGAAAAGTGAAGATTTAAATAGGATATTGGGAAGGAATTCCTGCTATGAGGGTGGGGAGGCCCTGGCACAGGTTGGGCAGAGAAGCTGTGGCTGCCCCTGGATCCCTGGAAGTGTCCAAGGCCAGGCTGGAGCCACCTGGGCTGGTGGAAGGAGTCCCTGCCCATGGCAGGGGGTGGCACTGGATGGGCTTTAAGGCCCCTTCCAACCCAAACCATTCCATGATTCTGTGATTATTCTCCTCGTGGAAGTTTCAGAAGTTTATTTGCTTTTTTTCTCCTGGTTTGTAACAGAGAGAAAAGCAAAGCAGCCTGGCCTGCACATCCAGCTTTGGAACTCAGCTTCCCAGGAAGGATGTCCAACTAATTAATGCAAAATCTCAGGAAAATCCAAGGACAATTCCAGTGCTATCCCCCCTATTTGGATACGAGGCAAAACACGTTCAAATGCTGAAGCAGTAAAACAACCCAACTCTGCTGAGCTTCAAAGGGAATTAATGCACAGGGTGTGTTTTTAAAAAGAATTCATCACAGACAGTAAAGGCCAGAGATGGGAATTCGTGAATTCCAGGTTTTTTTCAGCCTGTGATGATGTCATTCCCCAAGGGATCTCCACAGGCCAGGCTGCAAATGGGATTAACTGGACCAAGACTAGTGGAATTCCCTGGTGGAATGAGATGGGCTTTATGGTCCCTCCATCAAACTTAGGAGAAACCCCCCAAAACCACCCCCCTAATTCTATACCAGAACTACGACCCCATGAGAGAGGCTGCAGGGGGCAAACCAGGGAAAAGAGCTGCCTTAAATAACTGGGAGAACTGGGAAAGCACAGGCAGTTACCTGCTGGAGGAGTGAGCCTCGGGGTTCCATTCCGGGTACCTGCCAGGGGGAACACAAGTGTCAATGCAAAAGCCAAATGTCCCACCTGCAGCACAAACCCCATTTTTTACCCTAAAAACAGGCTGCCCCATCCCTGGGAGTGTGCCAGCTTGGAGCCCTGGGCTGGGGGAAGGTGTCCCTGCCCACGGCACTGGGTGGGATTTATTGTCCCTCCCTTCCCAAGCCATTCCCAGCGGATCCCAAGCAGATCCCTTACTGCTGCTGGGATTTATTGTCCCTCC
>NW_020938012.1:0-20042 GCF_003984885.1 Neopelma chrysocephalum
GGAGCCCCGCAGTGCCCCGGGTGGGAGCGGGGGCCGCGGGCCGGGCTGCCGGGGAAGGGGTCCGGGTCCTGCCTCTCCCCCCACCCTGTGCGGGGTCCCCCGAGCTGCCGCCGGGCTCAGAGGAGCTCATTTTCCGTCCTGAAGAAACTTTTTCCTGGCTTGACTTTTCCTTCTTTTATGGGGATTTTGTGGAGCCGCGGAGGGGGGAGGGAGCGGGGCAGCTCCGGGCAGGGCAGGGGGGCAGCGCTGGCCCCGCGCCCACCCCGGCCCTGCTCCCTCTGCCGCATCCGCGGGGGCTGTCCCGGAGCCCCGCTCGGCCGAGGGGGCGGCGGGCCGGGGTCCTCCAGCCCTGTGTCAGCCGGGGGTGATCCCACGGGACGGGTCCTTCGGTCCCACAACACCCGGTGGTTCCCCTGCGGGATGGGGTCCTTTGGATCTGCATCCCCCAGAGATGCTCCTCTGGGATGGGTCCCCCCCCGGACCCAGGGATGTTCCTTGCCCGGGCCGGGAGCAGGGACGGGGCTGGCGCGGGGCCGGGACACGCCCGGCACACAGGACGGAGCCGTTCCCTGCCTGTCTCCCGGGGCTGGATGCTGGGAAGGCTTTTGTTCTTCTGGCCCGAGGCATCTCCCGCATCCTGCCGGGGCTCTGGAAAGGGCCCAGGAGGGGCGGCCGTGACTCAGCCCCCACGTGATGGGGCTTTCGAGGTTTGCAGCAGTCCCGGCCCCTCTCCGCCCGCTCCTGGCCCCGTTCCCGGCTCCGGGGGCCAAGGCACAGAGCCCGGCGCTGCGATTCTGCCCGCTCAGCACTTCCCGGGCTGTCAGGAATTTCCTGGTGCCGTTGGCAGGGGGTCGGCGGCTGCGTCCCGGCCCCCAGCGCTGCCAGATCCCGCTGCCCAGATGCCTTAAAGGCGCCGCGGAGTGTCCTGGCAGGAATCCCGCTGGATGCTGCCCCGGCCCCCCCAGCACCCCCCGGGCAGAGGGGGGGCGGCAGCGGGGCCAAACCCACCCCCCACCCCCGTGCTGGTGCTCTGGGACGGGCCCTGGCGTGGCAGCGGCACTGGATGAGAACTCCCAGGTCCTTCCCGCAGGGATGCTCCCAATGCCAGCCCGGGCTCTGCCTGGGATTGCCCCACCCGGCTGCAGCACCGGGTAAACCTCGGGAGCTGCTTGTGGTGCCACTTGTGAGTGTACCCAGGTCCCCCTGGGTATCCCCCTCCTTCTGCGGTGTCACCTGCCCCCCTCACTCCCTGTCACCTGCACACGTGGGGGACAAACCCCCCTGCAAAGGTGGGGAATGAGTCCCTCTGCACCCCCTGGAGCAGGGGCCAAACCCTCACAGGGGTCTGGGGCTGCAGCTCCAGGGGTGCCCCAGGCTGGTTCCAGAAGGTTCCAGGTGGTTCCATGGCCGTTGGGGTGCCGGGATGTCCCTTTGTGACTTGGGGGCCACTGTAACTCTGGGGGGTTCGAGGGCACAGAGCCCCGGGTGCCACTCCCAGGAGAGCCCCTCCCTGCCGAGGCAGCAGCTCCAGGGCCCCTCTGTGGCACAGGAGGATGGAGATGCCCACGGGGAAGGCAGAGCCCAACTCCAATCCAGCCCAGGGAATGCCAAGCCCCTGGTTCCAGGAGGGATGGGGGACAGTGGAGGAGGAGGAGGAGGAGGAGTGGGGAGCCTGCAGCCCCCGGGAGCTGTGCCAGGGGGAACGTGGCAGAGCCCCACTGCTGTCCCAAGGGCTGTGCCAGGGGAAAGCCAACGGATACAAAGATCTGTCCCAGTGGTCAGAACTAATCGACCGGGAGATGTCCCAGATGGAAGAATTCATTGAGCAGCAGCCCTGCCCAAGGAAAGCCAGGAGACACCAGGAACTGTGCCAAGGGCAGGGCAATGGACACAAAGAACTGTCCCAGTGGGAAGGTTACACTGGCCAAGAGTTGTGCCAAGGGCAAGTGAACAGATCCCAAGGGCTGTGCCACAGGGAAGTCAATGGACACAAAGATCTTCCCCAGTGGGAATCTCTCATCAACCAAGGGATGTCCCACTGGGAAGAGCACACGGAGCAAGGGCTGGGCCAAGGGAAAGCCAGGACACACCAAAAGTGGGGCCAACAGGAAGTTGAGAGAGACCCAGAGCTGTGCCAAGGGAGGGTCAGTGGGTACAGAAGTTTGTCCCAATGGGAAGAATTAATCAACCAGGAGATGTCCCAGATGGAAGAATACATTGACCAACAGCTGTGCCAAGGGAAAGCCAAGAGACACCAGGAGCTGTGCCAAGGGCAGGTCAGTGGGTACAAAGAACTGTCCCAGTGGGAAGAATTAATCAACCAGGAGATGTCCCAGATGGAAGACTTCATTGACCAAGAGCTGTGCCAAGGGAGAGCCAAGAGACACCAAGAGACAGCCAGAGCTGTGCCAAGGACAAGCCAAGAGACCCCAGGAGTGGTGCCAGGGGGAGGTCAGTGCACACAAAGATCCCTCCCAGCCACCAGGAAATAAATTACAGGAATCCAAGGAATTCCTGCTGCTGCTCCACTGGCTGTTAACAGTCCAGGGGAGGGGCTGAGAGCTCCGGAGGGGTCCCTGAGCTGGGAATGTCACCCCAGAACACGGGGCTGGGGCAGGGGGAGGCTCATGGCCGGGCAGCAGGGCAGGGACTCCTGGAATCAGCAAATCATGGAATTGTTTGGGTTGGAAAAGCCCTCTGAGACCATCGAATCCAACTGTCCCCCAGCACTGCCAAGGCCACCCCTGACCATGTCCCCAAGTGCCACATCCACAGGGCTGTTAAATCCCCCCGGAATGGGGACTCCCTCCTGCCCTGGGGGACAGCCCTTTCCAAGAGGAATTTTCCCTGTTCCCTCTCCTCCTGTCCCTTGTTCCCTGGGAGCAGAGCCCGACCCCCCTCCCGGCTCCCCCCTCCTGTCAGGGGGTTGCAGAGCCAGAAGGTCCCCCCTGAGCCTCCTTTTCTCCAGGTTGAGCCCCCCCAGCTCCCTCAGCTGCTCCAGCCCCTTCCCCAGCTCCCCACTGGAGTTGCTCCATCGATCCCCTGGATTCTCCAGCGTGACCCAGAGTCACCAAACCCCGAGGAATGACCCCAAACACAACCCTGGGGTAACTATACAGTGAGAACATTTATTTCCTGCGGGCACTGGGACCAGTCTGTCCCACGCCGGGTGACTGGAGACACAAATCCAGCCCAGCAGCTCCGGGGTCTCCTCCCAGCTCCCATTCCCACACCACAGACGCTCCTTCCCGACCCCGAACGACAACTGGACCCCAAACACACAGCACTGGGTGCCCCCGAAGCGTCGGGCACCGGGGGTCCCTCTGTCCTCCATCACCTGGAGCTCGGCTCTTCCCCGTCGTTATCCTGCTGCTTGGCCATGAATTTCTGTGGGAACAAGGGGAGAAGGCGCTGCAGGGACATCCCAGGATATCCCAGGATATCCCAGGATCACGCTCCAAAGGCAGGGCAGGTGTCAGAACACCTGGGCTCCAGCTCAGCTGGCTCCTCCCTCTGCTTGGGGGGGATCTGCCCCAAAACACCCCAGTCTGGTTCCCAAGCCAACAGCTCGGGAAGCTCCTGAGGGGAATGTGGCCAAAGCTCAGGGATCAGGGTTCCCCACAATGACACCTGGGCATGGAACAGAAAACATCCCACATTCCCACGGGCTGTGCATTCCCAAAGCCCCCAGGGGTGACCAGAAGCCCCCCAGAGCCCCAGATTTGAGGCTGTTCCCTGTTCCCAAAGCCCTGAGGGGTGACCAGGAGCCCCCCAGAGCCCCGGGTTTGGGGCTGCTCCCTGTTCCCCGGAGCCCCCCAGAGCCTGGGATTTGGGGCTGTTCCCAGGTACCTCCATGTTGTGCCGGTGCAGGGGGGTCCGGCAGTGCTGGATCATGGAGGGTTCATCGGCGTAGAACAGGGAGCAGATCTGGCAGAAGAACCCGGCCTTGGGCACCAGGATGTCCAGGGCTGAGGGAGCAGCACACGACAGTCACCACACGCAGCTCCAGAGACACCCCAACCCCACACTCCCTCCCCAAACCCGGCCAGTTTGGGGGTCCTGGGTGGAAATCACAGGGTTTCAGCCTTCAAAAAACCCGGGTTCTCACTCGAGCCAGTCCCTGTTTCAATCCACACATCGTTTCCATGGGAAATAACCACAGCAATTTCTGGGAATTTTTTGGATCTGAGGGTCCCTGCAACTTCCTTTTGGCCTTTGAAGTGTTTCATCTCCAACTCCTGGGCCAGGTGTGGCTCTGCAGTGTCCCACCAGCCCCATCCTTCCAGGGAATGTCCCCCAAGCCATCAGACCAGGAGCCAGATGTTCCCTCCCAGCAACTCCTTTTCCAGCTCCAGTGTTCTCAGTAGTTTTATGGAAAAGGAATTTAAAGGAGGATCTTATAAAAAAAAAAAAAAGGAAATACATCTCTACACCCCCATTTCAAAGCTGTGTCAGCAGTTCCCTCCTTCCTCGGCATGGAAAGTTGGGAATAAAATTCGTCCCAGGATGGGAATCCCACTGCCCTGTGCTGACCATCAATAAATTTGCCTGTCTTTGTAAATCTTAGGAAAAAAGTACTTTCCATGTTGAGCTTTCAACTGGTTAAACATGGATTTGGAGGAGCAAAGAAAAAAAATCATGGATTCTGGGCCCTGACTCTGAGGTTCAGTGTGGTTGTAGGACATGGAAGGAGTTTTAAACAGACAGGAAAGCCTGGAGAGTTTGGGGTGGTTCCTCTGGATTTACCTTTGGGAGTGCTCTGTGCCTTGGGGACACTCAGAACAGTCGCTTTCTTCTGCCTGGACTCTGGTTCTGCCCCTCCTGATCCCAGCTGAGCTGCTGGAGACAGAAACGCACGTCGGAATGGGAGGGAATCCTGGAATGGTTTGGGCTGGAAGGGACCCAAAGCCCATCGATCCCACCCCTGCCATGGGCAGGGACACCTCCCACCAGCCCAGGGGGCTCCAAGCCCTGTCCAACCCGGTCTTGAGGTCCCTCACCTTTTGGCTTGGAGATTCCAGAGATTTCCTCTTCTGGATTCGGATCCCCCAAAATTCCTATTTCTTCTGGTCCTGCAACAGCAACAATGTCCTCCTCCTCTGGTCCTGCACCGGCAGCGATTTCCTCTTCTTCTGGTCCTGCCACAGCAACGATGTCCTCCTCATCCTCATCCTTGTGTGGATTCTTCCCCGGGGAAGCGTTTTCCTCCTCCTCCTCCTCGTCCCCCACTTCGTCGACCGTGACGAAGTTCAGCTCCTCCTTGAGGTGGTTGAAATCCGCCAGGAAATCGTCCTCCTCCTCGTTCACCTCGTCCAGGGTCACCAGGGGGTTGTCCTCGTTGTCCTCCTGGATCTCATCCACGGTCACCAGGGCCGTGGGGTCGTCGGGCACCTGCGAGGAGGCCGCAAAGTCCCCGGCACTGCCCTTGCCCTCCTCACCACCCAGCTCCGTGGGCTCGTTCAGGGGCAGCTCCTCCACCTCCCCGATCTCATCCACCGTCACCAGGGGCTCGGCCTTCAGGTCCCGCTCCTTGAACTCGGCCTGGGGCAGGTCCCTGTGGGCTCCCGGCTCCTCCTGCTCCGAGATCTCGTCCAGGGTGAGCAGGGCCTGCGGGTCCTTCACCGCCTCCGACAGCTCCTCCTCCTCCAGCACCTCGTCCACCACCAGCAGCCCCTGGGGGTCCCCCAGAGGGGCAGGGGCGTCCTCCTCCTCCCCGATCTCGTCCAGGGTGACAAAGGAGGGCTCCCCCTTGGCCGCCCCCCCGGAGCTCTTCCCTTTCCTCCTCTTGGACGGGGGCTCCGACGGGCCGGGCTTGGCTCCCTCTTTCCTCTTGCCCCTGGGGGGGTTTCGCCGCGGCACAACCGGAGACTCCACTTCCTCCACCACCTCGTCCACGGTGACAAACTCGTCCAGGTTGAAGGGGAACAGCTCTTCCTCCTGGGAAGTGTCAAAGTGGGAATATAACACTCGACTTCACCCCCACCCACAGCCTCGGGAGAAACACCCCCAGCCTGCCTGCAGGGGGAAAAACCAACTTCATTTGAGGGCAGGGAAAACTGCCCAGGCCTTCAGTCCCACGGGGCAGGAGTCTTGTGCTAATCCATTTAATTTCACTCGGATTTAATTCAGGAAACCAAAGCACTTTGCAAAATCCCAGTGGATCAATTGACAGCATCCCACACTGCCCGGGGTGGGAAGAGCAGCCTGGCAGCGTTGGCTGCCTTTGGCAAAGGGATTGGACACCACGGGAACAGAGGTCTGGGGCAGCTTTGGGTGGTGCTTTAGGGCCAGATGGTTCCCTGGCATGGATTTCATGGCATCTGATCCCAGCTGGGGCTTCCTGGCGGTCCCGGCTCCTGGGAACAGTGACCGAGAGATCTGGGGGGAAACCCAGCACGTGGGAAGATCCCAAAGCAATTCCAGCATCCCAGAGCCCACGGCACCAACGCTGGGTGCAGGAAGGGCAGGGACTTGGTGATCCCACTGCGTGGGAGGTGGGGAAGGATTCCTGAGAGCAGCACCCAGGCCTGGGGTCAAGGAACCAGGGAATGGTTTGGGTTGGAAAAGACCTGAAATCCCACCCAGAGCCACCCCCTGTCCATGGGTAGGGAAACCTTCCCCCAGCTCAGGTTGCTCCAAGCCCTGTCCAGCCTGGCCTGGAACATCAAACCCCCACTTTTCCAACACCCTCTGCACCTTCAATCCCCCCATGGTTCCATCCTTACCTCCTTCTGCTTCCCACTGCCGCCAGCACCACTGGTCCTGTCCCCACCAGGACCCTGCAAAACGAGAGTGGAATTCCCATGGAACGGGGTCAGCCCCTGCCCCGCTCCCAGGAGACCAAACCCACCACCAGACACGGCTCTTCCCGGCCCTGAGGAGCTGCTCTGGGATGTCCCCAGGGCTGCTCCCGCTCCAGGGACCAGCCACTGACCACGGGTGACACCTCAGGAGCCTCTTCCCGGTGCCCAGAGCCTGGGCAGGACTGGGCACAGCAAATCCCAGCTCCCTGGTGGACACACGGCTCAGCTCCCATCCGGAACTGCTCCGAGGACACACAGTTAGGACACGACCACGACTCACTTCCAGAGCAGCTCCGCAGGATTTTCCCACCAGTTCCACCCTTGTGTTGCAGATAAAAGGAACTGGCTGCCATCAGCTCGTGTGGATTTATTGGAAAGGGAAGGGGAACACGGAGCCCCTGTCCCAGGCTGGGAGCAGCCCGGAGTCAGTGCCGGCACGGGGACCTTCCTGCCCTCTCACCTGAGTGCTGCCGGGGTCCTCCTCCGTGCCGGGGGTTCCACTCTCTCCCTCTTGGCTCTGTTTTGAACCAGCCCTAGATTCCACCTGGGAGTCCTTCTCCTGCTGGGATGAGCTCCTCCCACTGCCTCCCTGTCCGTCCACTGTGGAGCTGCCGCTCCCTCTGCCCTGGGCGCTCCCTGCTGCGGGCTGGGCTGCTTTGGAGGGGGTTTTCTTGTCCCCCCCCCGCCTGGCCCTCGGCTCTGGGGGGGTTCTGCTCCCCCCCTTTGCCCGGGGAGGGCTCGCTGCTCTTGGCTGGGGCCCTGGCCTTGAAGATATCCGGGATGGACACCACTGCCCTCAGGAGGGTTTTACCCACGGCGGGGTCCTTGAGGGACAAAAAGGGGTTCAGTGGAGCTCCCAGGTGGCTCCTGTCGGGGTTTGCCGCTCCCGTCCCTTTGTTTTGGTGGCTTTTGACCAAACTTCCCGCGTTGCTCCCGCCGATGGCACCCGGAGCATCTTCCAGAGCAGCCCCAGCCTTGGCCGCTGCTTTTCCAAGCTGCTTCTCCAGCTCTGCCCCAGCCTTGCCCAAGAGCTTCCCGGGGTTCTCCTCCGCAGCGTGCCCAGCTCTGAGCACACCCTCCTCTGCTCCAGCCACGTCCAGTCTCTTCCCTGGGGCCTCCCTGCTTTTAGGGGCAGGTTTCCTCTCGGCCACCGGAGCTCCGGACGTTTCAGGGTTGCTTTTCCCAGCCTCAGGAACGGGGCTTTTCCTGGGAGCACCCAGTTCACTGGCTGGCTGGGTGACAGCAGGTGACACCGTGTCCATGGGAGCCCCCTCAGCCACTGCTCCAGGGCTGGTCCCTGCTGGCTCCCCGCCTGCTGGGGTCACCCCACGACCCCCTGGATCCCCCTCAGCCCTGCTGGATGATCCCAGTGCTTCCACGGCAGGGGCAGGCGACTCTTCATCCCCCTCTTTGCTTCCCTTCTCCGGCAGCTTTGGCTCAGGAGGAGCTTTGGGAGCCTCTTCCGTCCCCACGCTGGAAGGCGGCAGCGGCTTCTCCTCCGACCTCTCTCCGGGTGCTTTGGTGCCAGCAGGTTTCATGGGAACACCAATCCCAGGATCCACGTCCTCCGCAGCCGTCCGGGCCAGGCTTCCAGGTGATTCCCTCGCTGCTCCTCCCGGCTGGGGCTCGGGGGGCTCCGTCTGTCCCGCTGGAATCTCCTCCGTGCCACTGGAGGTGGGATTGGCTCCTCTCCTTGCCCCCCTGGGCTCTCCTGGCGGATCAGCAGCTGCTCTTGGCACCACTCCTGACCCCTCGGGAGATTTTTTCGAGCCAGCGCTAAATGCATTTAAAAGAAACAGAAGAAATCAAACCATGTTGAGAATCCTACAGTCACAGAAAGCTCCCGGCGGGGCCTTTCCTGCCGCACTGGGAATGTGGGCTGGGGCTGCCAAGCACGAGGGGAGGAATGTGATGGTGCTGGGAACTCACCTCAGCACCTCCAGGGCAGGCCCCGTTCCAGGAGTGCCCCGGGACCTCAGGGCTCACAGGGCCCCCCCAAAATTCACATCCCGGAGCGGGAAAGCGAATGCACAATGAAAACAAAGCTTCAGTGCCTCTGGATTAAGGAATTGGCAGCTTGGCTCTGTCTCCAGACGGGGCAGTCAGCAGCCCAGAGAGCTCTGCCAGGAGCAGCAGGTTTGGGTCTGGGCTCAGTTTTTGGGAAGGGAGGGGTTGCTCTGGGTTTAAACCACCACAAGAGGCACAGAGGTTCCCTTGGGCTCTGCTTTCCCTGGATAACCCACTGCCAGCTCCAGGGTGACACAGCCCCAGGTGCCAACACAGAGCATGGAGCTCCTCAGAGAACTCTTGTGTTCTCTGAAGGAAAGAATCCCCCCCGGGGATCTTGGGAGACACTGGAGTTAGAGGTGCCTGTGCCTGTTATCCCACAGAGCTCCAGCAGAGGAGCATCCAGCACCTCCCAGCTCAGCCAGACCCCCCCAGCAAGGATGGAGCTGGATAGAATGGACTCAGCTCAGGGAAGGGTTCAGCCTGGACGTGGCCAAGGTGAGGGATAAGGAGACGAAGAGACAAACACAGAGCAACAGGAAGATTCAGTAAGAAGAGGAAGACTCCTTAAGAACAGGAAAATCCTTTCCTATGGTGCAAACACCAGCTCCAAGGGAGGGTATGGAGACAAAATGTATGGACAGAGGAGAGGGGATGGGAATTCTGCTCCCAGGCCCTTCCCAGCACCAGTGTAACACTGGATATGGAACAGCCCTGCCTGTCACCAGGGGCAGCAGGGCTGGGGACACTCCTGCCCTCAGTCCCTCCTCTGCTCTCCACGGGCTTGGCCCCCTCAGCCAGGACACAGAAGGGATTCTGACAGCAATGAAACATTCCTGTTTGTGTCCATGGATTCTCCTCCTCTGTCTGAGCATCTTCCACGGGGATTTGCTGAAGTCTCCCCTGCCTGTGGAGCAGGGCACGACCTGGGGCCGTCAGGGCCCAAAGTGCAGATCCAGGCCCAGGGTCAGACTTGAATTAAACAAAGCTCCAGCTCTGCCCTGCCCTGCCCTGCCCTGCCCTGCCAGCCTCTGCTGGGGCACTGCTGGGAGAGAATGGAGCAGTGCCTGGGAACAAGGATGACACACTGAGCACAGCTGGATTATCACAACTCCAGTGGGGCATTGCTCCCCAAATCCTGAGGGGAGCCAACACCCTGTGGTGCCAACACCCACCCTGGGCCTTCCCAGTGCCCTGGGGGGCCCCAAAACCCACCCGTGGGCTCAGAGCAGGCTGAGAGGCAGAGAGGGATGGGCAGAGGGAGAGGAGGGACCCCCAGGAAGCATCCAGGAGCACTGGGATCACCTGCCAGGCACTGCCTGCCCGGGGGTGTGAGGGGTGAGCCCAGCCCCTGCCCCAGCAGTGCCAGCACAGAGCCTGGGCCACGTCCTGCTCCATACCTGGAAAACCAGGATACAGGGAGCAGTGGGATGAGCCAGGAGTCACAGCCTGGGTAAGAACCCCCAGCTATCCTAGCCCAGGACAACAAATCCCAAACAAAGGCAGCCAGGAAAGCACATCAGTGCTCAGCCCAAGCAGGAGGAATTCCCAGCTCAGGGGAACTTCCAGAGGTTCTTCAGCCCCTTCTGCTCCCCGAATTTCACTAATCCCTCCCTCTCCAGAAACACAGGGAAGGGCTTTGGGTCTATAATAATATTTAAGATGTTTTCTGCTTCTTATGAAATGAACTAAAGAAAGGGAGTCCCAAAGGCTCAGAGGGAGAAGCCAAGGAGAACGTGTGGAGTAGGGAATTTGTAGGGGGATGTGGCAGCTTTCCACGTGTTCTGCAGCCACAGCAGGGGCTGGGATTCATGGAAGAGTCACCTGATCATCAGGAATTCACTGCACTAGTTAAAGCCCACCTGGCTGGAACCAAAAAGGTTCCCTGTCTGGCTGCAAAGCTGTGAGGAAGAGATGGTTTGGGAGCTGAATGTTCCCAAAATGGAGGAGTTTCACGGAATAAGGAATGACAACCTGACTTCTGAAAGGAATAATGTCCAAAAATATAGAGCAGTGTATATATAGAGAGAGAGTTATAATGGCATGATTTGGAATTTAGGACCATCATCACACACTTTTGGGGGGTTTTTAACAACAAAACTTCTCCAGAAATACGGATTTGAGTGACAGAAAGTGATTTAAGTCATATTTGTTAACAAAAACTTATAATGCTCTATCCATTTATAAAACAAATCATGATCAGAACTACAACCAACAAACAGTTACTCCACAAATAGAAAGTTTACTACAACCAGCATCCATAGAACAGCTTGAAATGGCACAAACCAACCCCATTTCTGGGTCCTGGCGTTCTAGAGCAGACAAACATTTCTATAAATCACTTCAGGACCTGGATCACAGCGTGAAGTTCACGTTAATAAGTTAAACAAGGAAGTTTCAGTGCATTTTTAGCATTTGGAAACAGAAAGAACAGAGCCAGGGGCTGTGACAGAGGGAGGAGCTGCAGGATGACAGAAACCCTCGGGGGTTAAATCCCCCCAAATTCTGTTTTTAACACGTGGAGCCAGACACACCTGCCAGGCCCGGGGGTAAAACCCTGGCCAGAGCAGTAAAACAGTGATAAAAGAGGATTTGCTCCTGTTTTCCATGGGTTTGGAATGAAATCCCAAACACTCTGGCTCTGTGGGGACACACAGAGCACACGGAGGGAGGAGCAGCAGGACACGGCTGGGGCAGCTCCCAGCAGGATTTTCCCTGGAGCTGGGCTGGAGAGAGGCTCAGCACCCCCCCAGATCATGGACAGGGCATTCCAAGGAAAGGGAGACACAACCCCCCAACCCTTGCAGGCCATACCTTGCTCTGCTCCCCTCCTCTCTCTTCGGGTCTCTCTTCCCAGCCTCAGCCTGAAAGGCAAAACCCAGGGTCAGTGTCCAGCACTTCCAGAGGCTCCAGCATTCCAGAGCCCATCTCCAGCATCCCAGAGCCCATCTCCAGCATTCCAGAGCCCACCACCCCAAACTCGGGCACCAGGGAACTGTTCTAGAGCCCAGAGCAGGGATGTCCTGAGCTGGCCCTGCAGGGGATGTCCCAGCACTCTGCAGACAGAACACTGAGGGTTTGTGTCCCTTCAGGGCTGGGAGCAGAACTGGCTTTGGGGCTGGGATAGACCTGGAGGAGAGGGATGTTCAACAGTCCTCTTCCCACACAGCACCCTCTTTCCTGGACTGTGAGGATGTGAAGGGCTGCAGAGTTCAGGGGGAACAGGTTCTTCTCCTTTTCTTCTTCTCCTTCTCCTTCTTCCCCTTCTTCTGCTTCTCCTCCTTCCCCTTCTCCTCCTCCTTTTCCCCCTTCTTCTCCTTCTCCCCTTTCTTCTCCTCCTTCTTATTTCTCCCCTTTCTTCTCCTCCTTCTTCTTTCTCCTCTTTCTTCTCCTCCTTCTTCCCCTTCTCTTCCTCCTTCTTCCCCTTCTCTTCCTCCTTCTTCCCCTTCTCTTCCTTTTTATTACTGATATTATTAATATTATTAAGCAAACAGCCTTCTCTAACAACAAATTACACCCCAAGTTGAGCAAGTACCTACAAGACCCCCAGGCCAGTCCCTATCCCTTAAATCCAGCCATTCCCTGCAGGATGACTGGGTGTTCCCACAGAATGAACTCCTGGATTGGCTGTTAAATGAAACAAGGTCTCCTGAAAAAGGCACCACAATCAAGAAACCCTTTAATCTGAGATCTCCATCTCCTTTCCAAAGGCACTTCCCAAACTCCCTGCAGACAATCAGGATTGGGAACAGCAGAATTCACTTTTACTTATGGATGTGATTCCAAGGCCTTCAGTTTCCTGTAAACGTTTATCCCAGAGATAAGTGCTCAAAGTAACAAGAGCATGTTCTAAGGAATTAAAACCTATTTGGTTTTTCCTCCAGAATCTGACTGAAAGGTTTCCAGAGGAATTAACTCCATGTTCCTTTGGGTCCCAGACTTTGGCAGGGAATGGAGAAGATGGACAAGAGGGAACAGACTCCAAATGCAGCGAAGGAAAACAGCTGGGAAAAAATCAGTTTTCCCTCTTCTCAGGCATTTTTGTCTCCCCCTCAGCTACAGATAAAAATGGAGCCCTGAGTTTAACCCCAAAGCACAGGCTGTGACATTTGGGCAAAAGCTGTGACAGGGGCACTGCCAGCATGGAATGTGCTCCAGTGGCACATCCTCCTCCCTGCTCCAAGACTTCCTCCCTATTTCTGGCATTTCAGCACTACTAAATTCAGACACTATCAGCAAATCCCAGAAATCCGACTCTAAAGGGATGGAGCAGCACTTCCATGGCTGCTCTCCCCCTAAATGAGCTCTAGAGTGCCCCAAAATGTGCAGCTGGGAAGAAATGTCTGGAAAACAGTGTGGGAGTGCCCTTCTTTGTTGGCACTGACTTCAGATGAAACATTCCCAGGGACAAAGGGATGTTCTTCTGTCCCTCCAGACACAGGGAGCAGCTGGAAAAGCGGATTTGAATCACTCTGGTGGATATTCCTCATTGGGAGGACTAAAGGGAAGGGTCTTTTCCTTATTTTTCAGTGCTAAGGGAGCTTATTCCTTACAATTATTAGACTTGAGTAAAAGTTTGTTAAGGATTTGTTAATTTTCCTCAGCTACAAAGTTCAGGTAATTAAAGATGTGGAAAAAGGAGGGAGGGGAAAAGTGGGATTATCCTGAATTTAGGCTAATTAATTGCTCACAAAGAGGGAACTGCAGCACTTCCACCACGGATGAGGGGTCAGGACAGGATGGGAAGAGCTGGGAAGGCAGCTGGGGCCTGTTTTCCCTCCCTGTGGAAGGAAAGGATGGATGCCCTTGTTGGCATTTGGAACTTTCTCCTGTGAATAAGAGTGAAGGGAAAAACCAGAGCCTCCAGCACATCCTGGTGTGGGAATGGGATCCCAAAGGCATGGCACTGAGAGGGAACAGCAACACCTGGGGAATGAGAGCTCCAGGAAAGGAATTCACATGGATAATCACCTACTGCCTCCTGGGGAGCCAGGCTGGGAGAGCTGGGGGGGTTCCCCTGGAGAAGAGAAGGCTCCAGGGAGAGCTGAGAGCCCCTTGCAGGGCCTGAAGGGGCTCCAGGAGAGCTGGAGAGGGACTGGGGACAAGGCAGGGAGGACAGGACAAGGAGAATGGCTTCAAACTGGAAAAGAGGAAATTTGGGTGGGATATTGGGAAGGAATTGTTGGCTGTGAGGGTGGGGAGGGGTTGGGATGGAATTCCCAGAGAAGCTGTGGCTGCCCCTGGATCCCTGGGAGTGTCCAAGGCCAGGCTGGAGCAACCTGGGCTGGTGGAAGGTGTCCCTGCCCAGGGCAGGGGGTGGCACTGGATGGGTTTTAAGGCCCCTTCCCACCCAAAGCACTCCAGGATTCCATCCCAGAGCCCCAGGGAGGGCAGAGCAGGAGTTACCTGGGCAGGGTCCCCCCGTGGGGACAGGGAGCAGCTGAGGGTGTGCTCCCCCATGCTGTAGGGGTACTGCTGCAGGAAGCTGTGCATGGACCGTGCTGACCTGGGGGTGTCCAGCTGCAGGATGGCCTGAGGGGAACAGAGCACAGAGGGGTTTGTGAGTCACCTTTAAAAAGTTCCAACCCGTGCCCTGAAGCTGAAAACACCTCAGGTTTTGGGTGGATTTTTAGATTTTTTAGATTTACAAATGAAAATATGAAAACTAAATAAAAGAGCAGAGTGAGTCACTGCCTTCGAAATGTCCCAAAACGAAAGTTTCAGCAATTCTGGCTGAATTTTCACTCCTCCTCAGAAATTCAGTTTTTTCCCAGGTTTCCCCCACGAAAACCCTACTTTTTTTCCCGTCCCCAAAAGGCACTTTGCAGAATTTATTTAATGTGCTTACCTTGTTTTTATTCTTCAGCACAACGTAATGGTCGACCTTCCCGAAGCGAAGCCCCACACAAACCACTTCCAGCTCCCTGTATCCATCATCTGGCAAATTCCCAAGGTGCACAAACTGGTTGTGGATGGATTCAGTGTTTACCTAAAAAAAAAAAAAGGGATGGCAAAAGCTGCTTTAACCTTGGCAGACACTTTATGGGGCAAAAGAGCCTCAGAGACACCTCATTTCCCAGGCAGGGCCCAGAAACATCCAATAAATCCCAGGATTTTGGGAGGATCAAAGGGACATAAAGGCACCAGCAGACTCCTGAAATCCCAAATAAGTCTGACCTTTTATATTTGGAAGTTGGGTCTGTTTTGCAAACACTGATTCCCAACAAACTGGAGCAGTTTTGTTTGTACCCAGGAGAACCATAAGGAGGGAGCAGATCTCCCCAGGAACATTCCCAGTGGGAAATTCAAGCCTTTGGGGTTCCTTGGGAAGTGGTTTATTGCTGGCTTTAACCAAATCCTTCTGTCACTGCTGTTCTTGGAGTCACTCCTGGGGCTCCTGTGCCAACATTCCCAGGGATTGACCCTCCATCCCCAAGGATTGACCCTCCAGCAGGAACAGCCTGGAAATGCTTTTCCCAGCAGAAATAAAACCAAAATTTAACTCGGCTGTACCTGCACTGTACAGAAATGCTGTGTATGTTCATTCCCAGCTTCCAGGAAACATTTAACTCAATAGGAAACTGAGACAACAGTTCAGTTCCCAATATTTCAGTAGGAAGGACACTAATGCCAATTAAATCAAGGCATTTGAGAGTATGTGGAGGAAAGGTTGGGAGTAACTCACCTGAGGGTCAGAATCTTTAATCAGGGCAGTAAATATGGCTTCCTTTAAAAAGAAGAAAGAGAAAAGGTAAGATTTGAGCTGTAAAATAGAGTCACTGACTCCCCATAAGGATTAATTTGAGCTTTATGACTCAAACCAACACCTCCCTGCCCCCTCTGCTCCTCTCACCCCAGACCAGCCTCCCAAGGACATTTAACAGGATCAATTTGCAGTTTTAAACACCAGACAGTGTTTGAAATTCATCTTCAAACCATCCTGCCCTGAAGGGAAGTGTCCCCAGCTGAGCAGGAGCTCCCCTGGGTTCCCTCACTCACTTCATCCCTGATGCTCTGGTACTGAGGCACCAGGCTGATGCTGAGCTGCTTCCCATCCAGGGACATGGGGAAGCAGGTGTAGAACTTCACCATGGAATCTGCAGCTTTCCTGTTGATTTCCAGGTATGCCTGAGAGAAAAAAACAAAAATTTGAAGGAAAACTGGAATTTCTCAAAGGCATCTCCCATCGGTGCCTCCTGCACCTCATTCACACCCCTTACAGACTCCATTATGCTTCTCCAGGCAGAAACACCACCAAATCCCACTAAAATACCTTTTTGTGAGAGGACAGAATCAGCACATCCTTCAGGCCTCCAAAAGGCTTTGCCAGGTTGGAAACTTCCTCCACGGAATATCCCTTGTCGGGCAGGTTGGAAACCAGGACCACACACAGGTCATCGAGGTCCTGCAGGACACAAAGGCACCTTGGCTGCCACTCCTTCCACCCTAAATCCCAGCTGGCTGCCCAGAGCTGGGCCTGCCCCATCCCTGGAGGTGTCCCAGGCCAGGCTGGATGGGACCTGGAACAACCTGGGCCCATGGAAGGTGGGATCAGATGGGATTTAAGGTCCCTCCGCACCCAAACCAGTCTGGGAGTGTGTTCTCACCAGAAATAAACAGGAAGGGGGTTAAACTGGACGTTTTCAGACACTACAGCAACACCTGGAAGTGGCTCCAGGTGTGTTCCTACAATTCCCACCCTCCCACTGACCTTCCTGGCTGGATCTGCTGATTCCTCGCTCGCTGTGCCCGTCCCTGGAGGCTCTGAAAAACAGGGAAGGAGGAGTTCAGTGCTTCAGGTTCCTTTAAATACCTCAGGGCTTTAAGAACTTCCTGCATTGCATTTTACCCCTTGTGAAAAATCAATATTAAATACTCATTTAACAGTGACAAACTGGTGGGACACAGACAGTGTTATGGAAATGCTCCCAGAAAGAACAGGTCCAAGGTGGGAATGTCCAGCCTGGAGAAGAGAAGGCTCCAGGGAGACCTTAGACCCCCTTCCAGTGCCTAAAGGGGCTCCAGGAGAGCTGGAGAGGGACTGGGGACAAGGGATGGAGGAACAGGACAAGGGGGAATGACTTCAAATTGGGAAAATGGAGATTTGGGTGGGATACTGGGAAGGAATTCTTCCCTGTGAGCGTGGCAAAGGGACTGGAATGAATTTCCCAGAGAAGCTGTGGCTGCCCCTGGATCCCTGGAAGTGCCCAAGGCCAGGTTGGACAGGGCTTGGAGCAATCTGGGGTAGTGGGAGGTGTCCCTGCCTGTGGCAGGAGTGGAACTGGGTGGGATTTAAGGTCTCTCCCAGTCCAAACCATTCCATGATTCCAGGATTCTCTGACCTTTCCTTATCAGTACTATCTCAGGCACAGTAACTGAGAATTAACCCACACTTGAGCCTGGGTTTAACACCCAGTCTGCTCTGGATGAGTTACAGAACACGTGGAAAACAGGAATGACTGAACCAACGGGGTTAAATGAGAGGTGGAGCTGCAAACAGAGAGCCTGGAGCCAGGGGGGTCAATGCCAGTGTCCAATCACACTGACAGCTCCTGCTAGGACTGTCCTGGCTGCTGAAATACAGAAATCTCAGGGGTCTGCAGCCCCTCTGGGGGCTTTCAGCCCCTTCAGCCACCCCGATGAACTCCTGGGTTCTGGTCCAGCCCCTGAACCTGCTCTCCCAGATTTTATTTCCTGGAATCCCACATCCTTTCCATGTCCTGGCTGGAAAGCATCTCAGGCAGCCCCCAAGAGCAGAGAGGTTTTAGACACCTTTGCAGTTTCCCTGGTTTAATTAAAGCTTTCTCAGCCTCAGGCCCATCCAGCGCTGGTGCCTGAGGGGGGTGGGACGGGCTCCCTGACAAACAAATGAACCCATAAAACATCCCCATGTCCAACTGCTCATCCCCCATGGAACAGGGCAGGACAGAGCCGGGGTTACCTGGCACAGGGGAGGGATTGGGCTGGCTCTCCATGGGCACTGCAGGCTCTGGGATTCCATCCTCTCCCGTGACACTCTTTGGATCCGACGGCTCCGCTTCCTCAGCTCCCACCCCGGGCTCTGCCGAGGGCTCAGCATCTCCATCCTCGGCTTGTTCTGCCAGGGACCAGCAGGAAAAGGCAGTTTTTGTTTCTAGAGGTCAATTAATCCACTTGCAGCAGCAGAATGAGCTGCACTGTGCATCTTCTGTCACATACTCAGAGGCCTCCCAGAAAATAAATCCCTGCTCCTCCTTAACCATGGACAGAAAATCCAGGGAAAGCTTTGTCCCAAACTCACCCATTCCCTGGTTCTTTGGCTATTCCTGATCTACAAACAGCCCTGACAATCCCTGCAAGGAGGGTGTTTGCCTGTGCAACGATCCACTCGTGGGCAAGGCCAGGAAAGGGGAGAAACCCTGGACTCCCAGCCTGGAATGGTTGTGCTGGGAAGGGAAAAGCAGCTCCTGCTTCCCCAGGGAAGAGGGAAACTCCTCCCTCCTCTCACCTGCAGCACTTGGAGTTTTCCTGACCTTCCGTTCTCCTGGCACTGTTGATTTCTTGAGCTTTTCCTTTTTACCTACAGAAATACCCCAAAACCAGGTGTCAGCAGAAATGCTGATTATATATAACTTAAAACCAATATAAAGTGTTATACATACAACAAATATTGTACACATACTACAATAAAATAGCACAGCAATATTATACATGCATGCTAATAATGAATTAATTGTTGAGACAAATATTGCTTATCAATATTATATTAATATTATTGTGAAGAAAAAGACATTATACATGCAATAATATAATAATATCATAAAAGATGGAAAGTTATTATATAATAAAATATAATAGAAATAAAATATAACGATAAAATAGAATATTATACATACAATAACATACATACATATGTACAATATATACACAAAAATCAGCTTAATCTGCAGCAATTCAACTGATGTGACCAAAAAAACCACCCAAACCCTAATCCAGCAGTTCATCCCCACAAAGATGCTGAGGAATGAATCAATAAATCTGTAAAAACCACAATTTCCCACAGAAATCATGGCTGCTCCCTAAGTGAGACAATAAAATAAATCAATCAAGCCAATAAATTAATTAATAAAGACAACAGACAACCTCCCCCCAGTCTCACCTGTCGGGGGTTTGGGGGTCTTGGTGCTGGTGGTTGGAACTTTTCTATCAGGAGAATAAAAAATAATCAGTTTTAAAGACAATTAGCAAATATTAAAACAGCTTTAAAAAGCTCAAACCCAGGAAAAAAAACCAAAAATGGATATGAGTCCATTTGGTTCCCAGTCATTACCATTAACACCAATTTATGCAAAGGCAACACTCACTTGGTACTGGTTGAAGCTTTTTTAACCGTCAGAACTCGTTTTTTTACGGTCTTTTTGACCTGGAATGGAAAGAAAAACAGTGACTGCAGCACTTGGACTTTATTTGTAAATATGTGTAGCCACATAAAAACCATTAATAATTATCAATAGTAATTAAGTATATATAGAATATGGGTTGTGTTCCTCACTGTTCAACTGTAATTTTTCACATATGATCTATACTTTTTATAAATCTGTTTGTGTAGACATACATATATAAATAGGATTATTCTTAAAAGCAGTATTAATAATTAATAGTATTTAACACATATATAAATATAGCCAGCATCTTTCACTGCTTGCTAAACTGTTACTATTTAAAGATCTCCATCAGCACTCACACATTTGCATCCCAAATTTAACCACGGAAAAGGCAAATCTGGAACGAGGGAGTGCATTTGCATATCTATTTTTACCAGAAAAGGGGAATTCTGGAATGGAGAAGAGCACTTCTGATGTATTTTAAGCCACTGTTTCTGCAGCTGAAGCCATTGACCCCCTCCCGGGGTTTCCCTGGGGTGTGTGGAGCAGAACTCCAGCCCGGTTTGGGATGAGAGGCCCCCTGGCCAGGGGGTGCCTGGGGTTTCCCTGGAGCAGAACTCCAGCCTGGTTTGGGGTGTGAGGCCCCCTGGCCTGGGGGTGCCCTGGGTTTCCCCAGGGTTTCCCTGGGGTGTGTGGAGCAGAACTCCAGCCCTGTTTGGGGTGTGAGGCTCCCACTTGGCCAGAGAGTGCCTGGGGTTTCCCTGGAGCAGAACTCCAGCCCAATTTGGGGTTTGAGGCTCCCACCTGGCCGGGGGGTGCCCGGGGTTTCCCTGGAGCAGAACTCCAGCCCTGTTTGGGATGTGGGGCT
>NW_020938013.1:0-13579 GCF_003984885.1 Neopelma chrysocephalum
ATTCCCAGTGGATCCCAAGCAGATCCCTTACTGCTGCTGGGATTTATTGTCCCTCCCCTCCCAAGCCATTCCTGGTGGATCCCAAGCAGATCCCTTACTGCTGCTGGGATTTATGATCCCTCCCCTCCCAAGCCATTCCCGGTGGATCCCAAGTAGATCCCTTACTGCTGGCGGAGCTTGCGGCAGCTCTCGATGTGGGAAGGGTTGTTCTGGTGCAGGATCCAGTCCTGGGGATGGAAAGGACACCCGGAGAGGTTGGATCAGAGTGGAACACGTCAGCCCTGCCCACACTCTCTAGTGATGGTTGGTGTGTTTTGCCTTCCACCACATTTCACCTCAGGAATGATCTTAAGGTCAAAATTTCCACTTGGGATATTAAAACCACTCAAACATTATCACCACGGGGTGTCACAGAACACAAAGTGGAAGGTGAACAAAATGCCTCGTGTTCCATGAAATAAATGAAGGAATTAAACCCCCCCAGCACCCCGGGGGCTGTCACCACACGGATCAGGAAAGGCTGATCCAATAACTGGGCAAATTAAAGGAAATAAAGCCATTATTGGCTTTCACAGGCTGTCAGACCAATGAGCACCCCCAGCAAGCCCAGAAAACACAGAACCCCAGACGTGGCATCTCCAAGTCAAATCTCATTCCCACCCCAGCCTGGCTTCCCATGCCTGGAGCCCCAGAACATTCACCCCCAATCACGTCACGGCTAAAGGTCACTCCAGAGCCTGGGGACGTTCTTCACACACACACTGATTTATTTTACAAAAAACAACCTCATCAAGGGGTTTATCTTGAGGAAAACTGAGGGGTTTAGTAGAGACAGTGCAAGCCCTCAAGCTTGAAAAATATCTTAATATTACTTACAAATCCTTAAGCTCAGGTTTAACTGTGAGCAAAGAGTTCCCAGTGTGGGGAGCTGGGAGGCAAAGGAGTCAGTTTGCTGTGGAGAAGGGATATTCCATGGTCTGAAACTCTAAGGTGTAATGTATCGGTGATAATTATTAAATATTCCTAAAAAACCAACTTCCAGCTGCTCTAAGAGCATAAAATACAATCAGATCTATAATAATTAATATAAAATAACAGCTGTAAATTCAGCTGGCAGGCCGGGCTGGGCAAACAATTCCCAGCTGTGAAATTCCATGTCACTTTTCCCAAGCACAAGCTGGTCTGGAAGACAAAAGATGCTCCAACGTGTCTCTGGCAGCATCAAACCCTCTTGTTCCTCTGCCAAAGCTCTCGTGGTGGGAGGGGAAGGATCCCTGGGAAGGGCACAGCTCCGGCTGGGAATGGCCGTTCCTGGCACTCACCAGCTCAGATGTGCTCCAGGACTTCCCAAACTCCCAGAAACCTGGGGCTTAATGGAACTAAACTACATTTGAAGCACAAGGTTTGGTGTGGCTTTCTGCAGACACCAACAACCCACCTCAGGAGGCACTGGAGGATCCACTCACCACGTTCCCAACGTTCTGCTCATCCCAACTGCCCCAAACGAGGCAGGAAACCTGTCTGGGATCACTCTGCATCCAGCTCACGAGTCAGAAGCAGCAATTCACCATCACACACTGGTTTTCCCTAATTCCAGGCCATCTCTAAGCAATCCTGCTCAAAGGATCCCGTTTTTCCAGTCGATTTAGCCAGGACACAAGGGCTAAATCGAACGAGCTGGTAGAAATTAAAGGGAATTTGGCTCCCAGAATTCCGCTTCCACGGTGCCAGAGAAGGGGCCACGGTGCCAGTGAGGCCCAGGGAGGGCATTTGGTTTCCAAGTGCCTCCAGCTGCTGATCCAATGCCGTTCCTGGGATTACAAAGGGGGATTCTCCTCCCAGCAGACAAGGACAACGTTCTTCTCTTTGCCAAGTCTTTGCTGTGCCAAAGCCCTCCTGCATCCCAGAGCTACAGGAGTCTGGGTTTATGGATGTTGCTCCTCTTTGACTCATTCCTGGCCCTTCTCAGTCTTCAGGAATATTCCACTGTCTACAGACTCATCACAAAATCCCAGAAAAGTCTGGGTTGGAAAAGTCCATCTCATCTCACTCCTGCCGTGGGCAGGGACACCTTCCACCAGCCCAGGCTGCCCCAAGCCCCTTCCAACCTGGCCTTGGACACTCCCAGGGATCTCTGGGCATCCATCAGTCCCCAGAGACGGATCCCTCCCCCCCAGGACAGGATCCCTTCCCATCACATCCTGCTCAGAGGAAGAACTTCCATCCAGACTCCTCCGGCAGCTGCTCCACAACCCAATTCCCCCCCACCTTCCCTCATCCCATCCCACCCTCCTCTGCCTCAGGGATCCCCACCAGCAAGGTCCTGACACAGCAGGGGAGGGAGCAAAGTGTCTCCAGTCCCACACTCCCCTCAGCAAAGGAATTCCAAGTGCAGTTCTCTGTGGAAAACAAGGAGTCCCCGTGGCTTCGTGCGGTTCCAGGTCCAAGACGCCGACTCCGCCCTCCCTTCACATCAGTTTGGAGAACAAAGCTTGTGATAAATACACAGGAAACACCATCCCTTTGTGCTGGAAACTCTGCAGGTCCACTGCATTCCAAAGGGGATGTGTTTGGAGGCGGAGACATCCCACTTTGTTATCCCAGCATAACCCAGGCTGAGGTGGGAAATGGAGCTGCCCTGTGAAACATTCACACAGCGCTTCCATACATCCAGGGGTTTGGGAACAGCTGAGAGGAGACAAGAGGGAGGTGAGAGTCCACCTGACCAAGGGCAGAACTGGACACTCTGCCCTGAAAACGTGGCAGGACACGAAGACACCAATTTTTGAGAACACCTTCCAGGTCAAGCAGCACCAATTTACATCTCAAATCCCGTTTTTAAGGCTCAAAAAGCCGACCTCGTGCGAGGGTTCCCTTCCCTACAACCCTGAGGGAGCCACAGGGACCTTCCCAGACTCACTGAGGTGGGAAAAGCCCTCTGAGATCAGCCAGTCCAACCTCCCCAGCACTGCCAAACCCACCACTGACCACCTCCCTTCCTACACAGGCAGAAACAAGGGGGAGCCTGTCCCCTTTGGGATGCTGCCCCAAACCCACCTGTCAGCCCCTGGGCACCTGTACTGACCCCAAACCCACGGTGGCTCGGGCAGGTGAGGGGTCTGTTGACCTGCCATCAATCACTGCACCCCAGGGCCATCCACATCTTACCAAAAGGGTTCCAAGTCTAAAAATATCTATTTTTCACAGGCAGATCCAGCACAACTCCGGATGCAGATGGGAGATACCACAACTTGTGACTTCTGAACTGTGCATTAGCCAAAAACCACCTTAAAAACACATTGAAGTCTGTAGGAGGGAGGTTCAGGACGGTTTCTTCGTTACAGAAGAGCAGGAAAACACATTTTCTGTCTGACACTCCAACCTCTGTGTTCTGGTACTGCAGACACCTCCAGGCCATCTTCAGCTTGGATTTCATCAGAGCTCCTTAATTGGGGGAGATAATTAAGGAAGAGCTGCAGGGACAGCCAACAGGACGACTTGGGCAACAACAGAAGGGTTTTTCAATCCAGAGAACACTCAGCTCCCAGTGTTGGCACGTTCAGGGCAGAGCCAGGCCGGAGGGACACGGAGGGGAGGATGTCTCACATCCAGGTGTAAACCTCTGGTTTTACTAATCAATGGCAGGGAATGTGCTGGAATTCTCTTCCAAGGGGCAACTCAGCTTCTCCTTCAGCCCCGTTGAATTTGAGGTGAGTTTGGACTTCAGTCCAAGAGGGGACTAAAGGCAACTATGGAAAACTGTGAGAAACCTGAACTGGGAATGCCCTACTGTGACATGGCTGGAACCTGCCCTTCAGACACTCAGCACCTTCAGGATTGAGATGAAGAGAAGTGTTTCTTCATTCAGCATCTTCCACCGTCCTCACCTGCCCTCGGGTCACACTCTGCCCTTTGCTGCCTGGCTCCAGCCCTGGCAGCAGCTCCAGGGCCTCCTCTGGACTCTCTGCAGCAGCTCCACGTCCTCGTGCTGTTGTTCCCAGGGCTGGAGCAGCTCTGCAGGGGGGTCTCAGCTGAGACAGGTGATCTGCAGATCCAAACCTCAGGGATTCCTCGTTCGCTGCACTTCACCCATCCACAAGATCAGCGTTTCTTCAACAAACTCTTCTTTTTTGCAGTGAAACTTCGACTCTTCTGGTTCTTTGGCCCCGCTGTTGTGTCAGCAGGGCTGGTCCCGTGAGGCCTCAGGTGCACAGACACCAAACACTGCCCTGGAGGAAGCTAATCCAGGCCAGAGCCAAAGGAGGTGGGACAGGAGCAGAGGCTGGGAGGCTGCAGTCGGATCAGGATGTCTGGGAACACATCCTGTGCTGCAGGGCCACCAGGACAAGAACTCATAACCTTTAATCCACCCCCAAAACCTCCCAGCTAATTTGTCAACAAGTATTTTTAGTAACAACATTTGCTTCATTTTCCCAGGCTCCCGTAAGCGAGAGACTGGAGAATTCCCATTTACACAGATCCCACTCTCCCAAAGTGCTTCTTTTCTTCCCTTTATTTTTCCCTTTAATTTTCTAATTCCCTTTTCCCCTTTGTTAACACTCCCTCAGATTAGTTCAATTTCACCCATTTTTATTTTAAATCAAGGCTTCCTTTCCCACTTCCAAGCTGCCCATCTCCCAGGCCCTCAGTGCTTCCTGGGGGAAAGACCTTGGGAATTTCTGTTTATTTTTCCCTAACCCACCTTTAGCCAGTCAGTTTTTTAATTCACAGCAGAAACAGGGCCCAAAACCTCCGGGATTTTGCCAAATTACAAAAAGTCCCTTCCCCCCCCCAGCCTTTCCCCACGTTGCTCAAACACTGTGTGCAATATAAACACGTGAAAAAATTATTAATGAATTATTCAATGTTTTTTGTTACCCTCTGCCTTATTTTTGATATATCAAACGCTGGGCTTTCCAGGAAAAGCCACAGCTTCCAGGATGTTTTTTATCTCCCAGTATCCATCAGTTTTCCCTTTTATTCTCCCTTCAAGGCTGGACTGTGGCTCCCTTCAGAGCTGGAAGCTGGGCCGGATGAATGGAGGCATTTTGTGTGTCCCCCCCGAGCCAGGCTCCAGCCCCTGGAACATTCACACAGAGCACGTCTGGAAGAGGAAATTTCGGGTTCTAAATGGGCTGGTTTGTTTGAAGGCAGAGTTTGGAGCAGGGAGAGTGAACACATGAACGTCTCCCCACCCTGCGACGTGATTTCAGTCCCCCTGATGATGTTAATGTTTCCCTCCACTGCCAAGGGTTTGTTGTGGTGTTGTTTGAAACCCGCTGCAGAGGCAGAAACCAGTTGTGATATTAAACAGAATTAAAAATCAACGTGTAAAAACAGCTGTGAAATGCAACTGGGAGAGGAACACAGCGTTACAGCCATTTCCAGCACATCAGCACTCAGGCTGGAGACCAGCATCCCAATCCAGAGAACTGCCAGGAAAACAACCTGGCCCCGAAACAGGAGAGGTGCCGGGCACACGCTTAGGGGATAATCTGGGAAAGACACACTCACCTTCATCTGAGTGCATTCAAGGTTACACAGAGAACACAAATGTGGGAATATTCGCGGCGACGTCGCATAGTAGTCGTTCATCATGGACGGGGTGGGCAGGCGTTTGCTCTTCTGGGTGTCGGAGAACACGGGCAGCCAGGACGCCTTCACCACCCCGAACGGGGACTTGATGGGCCCCTCGGCGTGGAAGCCTTTGGGGCCCCCTCCGGACCTCCCGGAGGCGCTGCCGGAGCCGCTGCCGGAGTCGCGCTGCTTCTGCTCGTGCTGGCTGATGGCGGCCAGGAGCCCGGCGGAGAAGGGCGGCGGCGTCACGGGCGGCAGGACGTGCTGGGACACGGGCGGCTGCACCAGCGGCGGCATCACGGGCGGCAGCAGGGGCTGCGCCAGCGGCGTGGGCAGCAGGGCCGGCATCATGGGCGGCAGCACCGGCGGCATCGGCGCCTGCGACGCGGGCGTCACCACGGGCAGCGCGGCGGGCGCCGGGCACAGCCCCGACACCTTGGCCGGGGGCTCGGCCGGGAAGAAGGGCGGGGCGCCGGACGAGTCGCCCTGGAAGGCCGGCAGCTTCATGAGATCCTCGGCCGGGAACACGGGGTTGCAGGGCACGGCGGGCGGCGGCACGGGCACCGGCACGCTCTGCTCCCGCGGCACGTCCTCCCTGCCGTCCGCGCCCGGGCCCTCGGGGTTGTACACGCAGGCCTCCAGGGGCGGCTCCGGGAGCCCCTCGGGGCCGTAGGGGCACACCTCCAGCGGGTCCTCGGTGTAGCCGTACTTGCTGGCGTGGCCATAGTCGATGACCTTGCCCTTGACGGGCGCGCCGCCCGGCTCCGATCCCCGCTCGTCCCCGCGGGCCGGGGCGCGCGGGCCGGGCGCGGGCTGGCCCAGCTTGCGGATGCGGATCTCGCGCAGGATCCGCGGCATGTTCTCCGGGGTCAGCTGGTCGTCGGGGTAGCGGCTGAGCTCCTCCAGGTCCTCGTTGGACAGCCCGAAGCTCGCTAAAATGCTGGAGGCGCTCTCGGGCGTGTAGCGGTTCTGGGCGCTCGAGTTCTGCTCCAGCACCGGCACCGGCGCGGGCGGCTTTGGCGCGGCCGGGCACGGGCCGCTGTCCCAGCGGTTGGGCCGAGGGTCTCCCTTCTGCTCCTGGTGCAGGTTGTTCTTCTCCTTGACCTTCCTGGGATCCGCCCTGTGCAGCGTGACCCGCACGTTGATCCTCTGGGAGCCCGTCCACTGCAGCGAGTCCTGGCCCGGGGGTCTCTGGGGCGCTGCCTGGGGGGCTCCCGGCGCCGGTTTCCTCTGCGGCCCCGCCGCCCCTCCTCCTCCCCCGAAGGATCCCGGAGGCTTGCTGCCCGAGGGGTTGGGTCCCCTGGGCCTGGGGGGCAAGGTTCCTCTGGGGCTAAACATTGCGTCTTTGGGCAATGCCTGGCGGAACCCAGCGTGGGCAGGGGCCGCGCCGCCGCCGGACACCGAGGACCACGACTGCAGAGCCAAGTGGGTCTTAATTTGGGCAAGCTGAAAGGGAGGAGGGCCCAACACAAGGGGGCCGCCAAGGCCAAGGTTCAGGGAATTCACAAGTGGTGCGAAACTTTCCAAGAACAACACAAAGCTGCAAGTTAAAAGACAAGGATTAGATGGTTCGTCTCGTCACCTGCTCACAGCGGGTGAGAAAAGCAACCCAAGGCACAAAACGGGGTCTGCGGGACAGTTAAAAAGCTCAAAATTCTGTTAAACAAAAACATTCTCTTTCACTGTGTAAAACCTTAATATAGAGAACAGGCAATTAAGTCAACGAGCTTTAGCCAATGAGCTCAAGGTCACAGGTCACACAACCAGAGAGGACACTTGGAACAGCACCGGTTCAAACCCGGCACTTCAATTCCCCGGGACAACAGAGTTTGGGGTTGTTTACAGGTCATTTTATAAGCAATGAGGCAAAGGGTGAAGCCCCTCTCCAAAGGCTGACGAGGGATGGACTGGAAGTGAAACCATGACATGGAGAACTCAAACCGGTCACAACTCGGTGTCAGGTCGCTGAGGAGCCGAGCTGAGGTCGGAGCAGCTTCCAGGAGGACACTCCCATGACACTCTCATGGGTAACAACTAAACCCTGCAAGAATTCACGGGGCGTGACAACGCTTGGGTTCTGTGGATAGAAAATTTCCATTTCCCAGATGTTAAAAGCAAGAGCTTAAATTGAAAGGACTTGAAACAGAGAGGTGTAAAATCATACAGAAACAAAAAAACCATCTAGACACATAGAAAAGCACCATGGCCGTGGGAACTGGGTCTGATTTTGGGGCAAACCAGTGAGAGTTCAGTCCTGTAAGGCAGGAAAAGCAGGTACAAACAGAGGGAGAGTAAAATTAAACACCACAGAGTTCTGGAAATAGAATCACAGAGTGGTTTGGAAGGGACCTTAAAGAGCATCTGATTCCAGCCCCTGCCATGGGCAGGGACACCTTCCACCAGACCAGGCTGTCCCAAGCCTTGTCCAACACGGCTTCGGACACTTCCAGGGATGAAGATTGAGACAAGAACAGTAAAACAACAGAACTGTGGCAAAGCTGTGGTGCAGCTCCTCGCTGGCCGAGCGGGGGACACCGGGAAGTCCTTGGTTTAGGGTGAGCACAACAACAGCCAAAAACCAGCGTGTTCTCAGCAGCATCCTCACCCCCAGCCCAAAGCACGGCACTGCAGGAGCAGCTCCTGGGATTAAAGAGTTCCCTCTGTCCCAGCCCAGACCAGGAGAACCCCGAATGGCACAACCAGAGGCACCCCCAGACCCCTCTGTCGTCCCCAGAACTGCCCAAGTGCTGCTCTGGCTCCTGCAGTGACACACGAGGGGTCACGGAGTGTTCCCGGCAGTGTTCCCGGCTCCCGCTGCTCCCGCTGTTCCTGATGCTCCCGGGTTCCTGCAGCGCCGAGGTTCCTGTCACAGGGCTGGTTTTCCAAGCTCGGGGAGGTGACTCCACACAGCAGCTGTTGGCAGGCAGGGGTGACTCTCCCGAGGTGTCACCTGGAAGGACTGAGGTGCTGAAGCCTGAGGAGCACGAGGAATAAACCCCACAGGGAATGACCCATACACGGGCGCTGGAGAGGAT
The DNA here is from genome assembly GCF_003984885.1 of Neopelma chrysocephalum. NCBI lineage: Eukaryota > Metazoa > Chordata > Aves > Passeriformes > Pipridae > Neopelma > Neopelma chrysocephalum. Next base: position 8,613 of record NW_020938013.1, read on the forward strand.
TTCCCAGCTCCGTTCCTGGAGCCTGTTCCTATCTGTGTGTCCCTTCTATCAGGAATCACTTCATTGGGACTGAGTACAAACTGCTCAGGCCAAGGACAAACATCAATCCTGTCACACACAGGGAGCCATAATAACCAGATTCCCAGCAGACAGCAATCCCAAAACTCCGGCCTCTCATCCAGGGCTCCTGGCCCAATGTCCCTCCTCCCTCCACAAGTTCAGTGGGACTTCAAAGGGAGCTGCACGTGAGGCCAAGTTTGCCCAAGACAGTTTCCAAGCAGACGTGAACAAACACCCCGAGCCACCTCCTGCCTTTCAGTTTGGGGTTTCCCTGGAACTCTCAGCACTGGAGGGCAAAAAATCCCTCTTGGCCCATTGCTGGGGGAAGCAGCTGGAAAGGGAACACTATCAAAGCCACCCATCGCCAGAACAACCGTGAATATTTGAGGAGAGCAAATGTTAAACACAACCAACAGGTCAGGAATCTCCCAGAGGAGAGAACAAACCAGGAGTCCAGCGGGATGAAGTTTTACCAGTAAGGCACCTCCAGGTGGTGCAGGTCACTGGGTCACCTGTGTGCTGGGAGCAGGGATGATCCCACCCCAGGATCTGGAACCACTGCCACAGCTCATCCCAACACACCTCAGCTCACACCTCCCCAGCCTGGCCAGGGAGGGTGATCCAGGCTGGAATGGGCTTGGAGCAACCTGGGCTATGGAAGGTGTGCCTGGCCAGGGCAGGGTGGGATGGGATTTAAGGTCCTTTCCCACCCAAACCAGGGAGGGATCCTAGAATGTTGTGGTGGGGAAGGAAGCCACTGCCAGCTGGGGGTCCGGAGTGACCTTTCCAAAGGAAATGCTGGAAAGGACAGCAGGAAATGCTGTCTAAGGAAACGCCAAGACCAAGGAAACAATGGCCAGGGATGTCAGGGGAGGGGCTCACCTTCCTCCTCAGAGCAGCTGTGCCTGGGGAGTGTCTGAGCCGGGGCACTGCTGGGACAGGGACACCCCCGGCATTCCCAGAGCTCCGAGCTGGGGCTGCAGTGCCAGGGGAGCCATGGGATGGGCTGGGTGGGAGAGACCCCAGAGCCCACCCAGGGACACCTCCCACTAGAGCAGGTTGCTGTGAGCCCCGTCCAGCCCGGCCTTGGAGGAATCCTTAGGGGAAAGCAGGGAGGTGCTGTGGATGGAGGGAGGGCTGAGAGCACCCCCAGCACTGCTGATGCATCCCAGTTCCTCCCAGTGCCCAGCTGGGGCAGAGGGGCTGCTCACACCCAGCCCAGCAGCCCCTCACCCACTCCTGTCCCCGTCACCAGCCCCCCCAGGGCCTCGTGGAGTCCAAGCTCTGCGTGCTGCAGGTCAGAGGGAACGATCCCAACCCCCTGGAGCCATGTCCATGGTCACTGTGAGCACCAAACACCCGCCAGCCCCAGCACAGCACTGGCACCAACCCCAACGTCCCCCCGGGGCAGTGCCAGGCTGGCTCTGGCACCTCAGGACAGGGTGGAGGAGGATTTCTGGAGTCCCCTGGAAGGTTTATCACAAGAGAAAGTCTGGCGAGCCACCGGAAGGAGAATTTTCCCATTTGTCCCTATAAATAGCACGGAATTTTCTGGCTCTGTGCTAATTGCAGAGCAGACAAATAAAGATGGCCCTGCACCCCCCAGGCTGGGAGGGCTGCTCCAGGACTGACCATATCCCCAGGGATGGGGCCATGGCCACATCCCAACAACCAGATCTCTTCTGCAGGTTCCTCGGCGTTCCTCTGACAGCCAAACCAGCCTCTGGAGGGACCTGGATTCTCCTCTTCCTTGCTGTTCCCGGCACAGAGATGGTGTCTGGTGGGAGCTGAGGGGCTCCACCTGCCCCAGCCCCTGGCAGAGCCCTCAGGGGGGACTCCTGGTCGGATCATTCCTCATCCAGCCCCTGCCACGGCAGCCTGGACGTGCCTCCAGCAGGCTCAGGAAGTGGCAACTCCCAGATCCCGGAGCCCTGGGACTGTCCCTCTGGAGCTTCCTCAGGTGCCACACGGGGTGCTGCCCCTGCCAGCACAGACCCCCTGGAGGGACACCCACCTTCAGCAGGACGTGCCTCGCTCTGGTTTATCCACTGTCCATCCATGGTATCCCTCGATCCAGGGGCGCTCCAGCTCCTCTGAGGGTGCTGAGCCCAGCCCAGGTGAGCTCAGCCCAGGTCCAGCCCGGCCCTCCCTGATTTTGGCAGAGCCAGGGCAGCCCCTCCTCCGGGTGGTCTGTCATTCCAGCAGGATCCCCTGCCTGCTCAGGCAAAGATTCCCAGGATAACAGAGGTGAAAACTGCTCCCAAATCCTCCCACGCCTGGGCCACCCAGGAGCTGCCTCCGGGCACGTTCCTGCTGCCACCTCCAGATCCAGCAGGATCCGAATTCCAAGAGCCAAGACCAAGCCCAGGCTCCCGGCTCCCACCACCAGGAATGCTCTGGACACACAGAGGGGTGTCTGCAGCAGGGCAGGATCTGTCCTGGAGCAGGAGGACAGAGGCAGGATGGCTGTTTGCCCCCATGGAATGGTGCTGGAGCACCTGGATGGCAGGAACAGAGGCCACATCCCAGCCCAGGCTCCAGAGGCTCCCGGATCCTGGGCTTCCCAGGGCAAAGCAAACGGCAAAGCTGAGCTGGAATCACAGAGCCCACCAACAGGTTGGACCCCAAAATGGACCAGGGGTTGTTGGGTCCCAAAAAAAGCACGGAAAGGGAAAGGAAGCACTTAGGGAAGAGAACTCCTGGGAGAAGATAAGGACAACGTGCCAGGGGAAGGGAGACAAAGGCCAAGCCAAGGCCCGTGTTCCTCCCCTCCCACTGCACACAGCAGCACCCTGGGAGCCAAACTGCCCCTGGCCTCCCTCCTCTGTCCCGGTTTTACCTGGGAACAGGACACTGCAGGTGTGGAATATCCCTCCAGCCAGGTCTGCAACATCCCTCCAGGCTGCAGGGAAGGCCTGACCTTGGCCAAGCTCAGCTCAGCGCAGCCCAGACCTGCCTGGTTCAGCCACAGATCCCAAGCACAGCTCCCAGGAGAGGGAATTCCATCCCTGCCAGAGCCAGGGAGCCGCTGGAACACCACCACCAGCCAGGGGATCCACTGAGCTACCCCCAGCACTGCTCCATCCCAGCCTGCCCAGCAGCAGGTTCATAACAAACACACAAACCACCACCTGCACGAGGCTTCCAGCAAGGAATTCCTGGGCCAGGACACAGAAAGGGGCACTTTAGCACCAGGAATCCACTGGATGTCTTTGAATTTCCCTTTCCACATCAGACTCTCGAGCAGCACAAACCCTGCCCTGTCTCACAAACATGTTTATACACAAGCACCGGCTCTGTGTGCACACAAAAGCCTCACAGACAGAGCAAACACCAACATTTCTGCCTAAAACTCCCTGAAAGAGGCCCAAATTCCATGCAGAGTATTTAACTCGGTGGCAAAGAAATAGGAAAACGTTTTATTTACCTTCAAACGTGAAGCACAAAAGGAAAACAAAGGTCCCTGTGTTGTTCCTCAGACCCGGACGAGCTCCCGGTCTGGCAGCTGAGCTCAGCCCCAAAACCCAAGTCCAAGGAATTTGGGGAAGAAAGCGAGGGAAGAGAAGGAATCCGGCAGGTTTTGTCAGCATTGGGAACCCCACCCTGGGATAAACATCCTCAGCTCCATCAGAATTTGGGGAAGAGGAGGTTGGGCTCGTCCCTTCCGCCCCCCACCCTGGAGGAGCCAGAGGGATCCTTTGGGCACGTTGGAATTATCATAAATCAGGGAAAAGAAACGAAACTCGGGATCCTCCTGGTCCTTGGAGAGCGGCTGCTCCCAGGGAAAGGAATGACCTCATGTCAGGTCCACCCTCCCCACAGTCGGTGTTCAATCTTTTAGCACATATTTAGCAAAATAACAACATTTAAACAGCAGCTCTGGGCCGGGGACCGGGAGGGATGGCTGGGCTGGGCTTCGGGGGGCTCGGGGTTTTCATAAAATAACCACAACAGATTTTAATCAGGTAAGAAGTGTTCCTATAAAAAGACGATTTAGATAAAAAAACCAACAAACAACAACCCGTATTATATTTCTGCCTTAAATTAATAATAACAGTAAAAACAGCGAAGGAGCACGAGTTTAAATTGGGGGAAAAAAAAAGGTTAAATCCCCCAATCGAGGAGGTTCCTGCAAAGCACGTGACGAGACAGAGACACAACACTCGGCCTGGGGGGTAAAGAATTCCTCTTTTGATTATTTTCGGTTGTGACACCCAACTCAGCTCAACCGTCACCGTCCCAAAGCGCGAAAGGGCGAAAAGCCCCGATTTTGACCCCAAAGCGGGAGCACGAGGCGCACTCGGGGGGGGGGGGGGGGGGGGCCAAACCCGACCCGAGCCGGGTGTTGCTCCAGCAGCGGCCCGAGTTCGACCCCAACAACAATTCCCGGCGGCCGCTCCGCTTTGTTTGGAAACAACCGGAGAATTCCCGGAGCGGGAGGGCCGATGATGGGCTGGGCCGGGGGTCTGAGCGATGCACTGGGGGCTGCAGGGAACACCCGGGCAGGGGGGGGGAAACGAGGGCGAGGGGAGCCTTAAAAACGCGTGAATGCGAGATTTTAACATAAAAAGCGAGAGTGAGGCCCGCGGCGGGTGTTAAACGCGGCGGGTCCCCCGCGGGGCCGCGCCGGGGGTCGGGGGGCACCGGGACGGTTCATCCGCCTGCCGGGGGATCATCCGCCAAGGATGGAGATAAGGGATGAACGCAAGGGATAAGGGATGAAGATAAAGGCTGAGGGATGAGGGATAAGGGATGAAAGTTGAGGGATAAGGGATAAAAGACGAAGGATAAACCCCCCCTGCCCGGGGTCCCCCGTGAGGGCCCCCCGCCCCCCCCCCCCCCCCCCCCCCGCCCCTTCGCCGCGCCCCCCCCCCGCCCCCCCCCGCCCGGGGGGGGGGGGGGGGGGG
>NW_020938014.1:0-13454 GCF_003984885.1 Neopelma chrysocephalum
CCTCCCAAGCCATTCCCAGTGGATCCCAAGCAGATCCCTTACTGCTGGCGGAGCTTGCGGCAGCTCTCGATGTGGGAAGGGTTGTTCTGGTGCAGGATCCAGTCCTGGGGATGGAAAGGACACCCGGAGAGGTTGGATCAGAGTGGAACACGTCAGCCCTGCCCACACTCTCTAGTGATGGTTGGTGTGTTTTGCCTTCCACCACATTTCACCTCAGGAACGATCTTAAGGTCAAAATTTCCACTTGGGATATTAAAACCACTCAAACATTATCACCACGGGGTGTCACAGAACACAAAGTGGAAGGTGAACAAAATGCCTCGTGTTCCATGAAATAAATGAAGGAATTAAACCCCCCCAGCACCCCGGGGGCTGTCACCACACGGATCAGGAAAGGCTGATCCAATAACTGGGCAAATTAAAGGAAATAAAGCCATTATTGGCTTTCACAGGCTGTCAGACCAATGAGCACCCCCAGCAAGCCCAGAAAACACAGAACCCCAGACGTGGCACCTCCAAGTCAGATCTCATTCCCACCCCAGCCTGGCTTCCCATGCCTGGAGCCCCAGAACATTCACCCCCAATCACGTCACGGCTAAAGGTCACTCCAGAGCCTGGGGACGTTCTTCACACACACACTGATTTATTTTACAAAAAACAACCTCATCAAGGGGGTTATCTTGAGGAAAACTGAGGGGTTGAGTAGAGACAGTGCAAGCCCTCGAGCTTGAAAAATATCTTAATATTACTTACAAATCCTTAAGCTCAGGTTTAACTGTGAGCAAAGAGTTCCCAGTGTGGGGAGCTGGGAGGCAAAGGAGTCAGTTTGCTGTGGAGAAGGGATATTCCATGGTCTGAAACTCTAAGGTGTAATGTATCGGTGATAATTATTAAATATTCCTAAAAAACCAACTTCCAGCTGCTCTAAGAGCATAAAATACAATCAGATCTATAATAATTAATATAAAATAACAGCTGTAAATTCAGCTGGCAGGCCGGGCTGGGCAAACAATTCCCAGCTGTGAAATTCCACGTCACTTTTCCCAAGCACAAGCTGGTCTGGAAGACAAAAGATGCTCCAACGTGTCTCTGGCAGCATCAAACCCTCTTGTTCCTCTGCCAAAGCTCTCGTGGTGGGAGGGGAAGGATCCCTGGGAAGGGCACAGCTCCGGCTGGGAATGGCCGTTCCTGGCACTCACCAGCTCAGATGTGCTCCAGGACTTCCCAAACTCCCAGAAACCTGAGGGCTTAATGGAACTAAACTGCATTTGAAGCACAAGGTTTGGTGTGGCTTCCTGCAGACACCAACAACCCACCTCAGGAGGCACTGGAGGATCCACTCACCATGTTCCCAACGTTCTGCTCATCCCAACTGCCCCAAACGAGGCAGGAAAACTGTCTGGGATCACTCTGCATCCAGCTCACGAGTCAGAAGCAGCAATTCACCATCACACACTGGTTTTCCCTAATTCCAGGCCATCTCTAAGCAATCCTGCTCAAAGGATCCCGTTTTTCCAGTCGATTTAGCCAGGACACAAGGGCTAAATCGAACGAGCTGGTAGAAATTAAAGGGAATTTGGCTCCCAGAATTCCGCTTCCACAGTGCCAGAGAAGGGGACACGGTGCCAGTGAGGCCCAGGGAGGGCATTTGGTTTCCAAGTGCCTCCAGCTGCTGATCCAATGCCGTTCCTGGGATTACAAAGGGGGATTCTCCTCCCAGCAGACAAGGACAACGTTCTTCTCTTTGCCAAGTCTTTGCTGTGCCAAAGCCCTCCTGCATCCCAGAGCTGCAGGAGTCTGGGTTTATGGATGTTGCTCCTCTTTGACTCATTCCTGGCCCTTCTCAGTCTTCAGGAATATTCCACTGTCTACAGACTCATCACAAAATCCCAGAAAAGTCTGGGTTGGAAAAGTCCATCTCATCCCACTCCTGCCGTGGGCAGGGACACCTTCCACCAGCCCAGGCTGCCCCAAGCCCCTTCCAACCTGGCCTTGGACACTCCCAGGGATCTCTGGGCATCCATCAGTCCCCAGAGACGGATCCCTCCCCCCCAGGACAGGATCCCTTCCCATCACATCCTGCTCAGAGGAAGAACTTCCATCCAGACTCCTCCGGCAGCTGCTCCACAACCCAATTCCCCCCCACCTTCCCTCATCCCATCCCACCCTCCTCTGCCTCAGGGATCCCCACCAGCAAGGTCCTGACACAGCAGGGGAGGGAGCAAAGGGTCTCCAGTCCCACACTCCCCTCAGCAGAGGAATTCCAAGTGCAGTTCTCTGTGGAAAACAAGGAGTCCCCGTGGCTTCGTGCGGTTCCAGGTCCAAGACGCCGACTCCGCCCTCCCTTCACATCAGTTTGGAGAACAAAGCTTGTGATAAATACACAGGAAACACCATCCCTTTGTGCTGGAAACTCTGCAGGTCCACTGCATTCCAAAGGGGATGTGTTTGGAGGCGGAGACATCCCACTTTGTTATCCCAGCATAACCCAGGCTGAGGTGGGAAATGGAGCTGCCCTGTGAAACATTCACACAGCGCTTCCATACATCCAGGGGTTTGGGAACAGCTGAGAGGAGACAAGAGGGAGGTGAGAGTCCACCTGACCAAGGGCAGAACTGGACACTCTGCCCTGAAAACGTGGCAGGACACGAAGACACCAATTTTTGAGAACACCTTCCAGGTCAAGCAGCACCAATTTACATCTCAAATCCCGTTTTTAAGGCTCAAAAAGCTGACCTCGTGCGAGGGTTCCCTTCCCTACAACCCTGAGGGAGCCACAGGGACCTTCCCAGACTCACTGAGGTGGGAAAAGCCCTCTGAGATCAGCCAGTCCAACCTCCCCAGCACTGCCAAACCCACCACTGACCAACTCCCTTCCTACACAGGTAGAAACAAGGGGGAACCTGTTCCCTTTGGGATGCTGCCCCAAACCCACCTGTCAGCCCCCGGGCACCTGCACTGACCCCAAACCCACGGTGGCTCGGGCAGGTGAGGGGCCTGTTGACCTGCCATCAATCACTGCACTCCAGGGCCATCCACATCTTACCAAAAGGGTTCCAAGTCTAAAAATATCTATTTTTCACAGGCAGATCCAGCACAGCTCCGGATGCAGATGGGAGATACCACAACTTGTGACTTCTGAACTGTGCATTAGCCAAAAACCACCTTAAAACCACATTGAAGTCTGTAGGAGGGAGGTTCAGGATGGTTTCTTCGTTACAGAAGAGCGAGAAAACACATTTTCTGTCTGACATTCCAACCTCTGTGTTCTGGTACTGCAGACACCTCCAGGCCATCTTCAGCTTGGATTTCATCAGAGCTCCTTAATTGGGGGAGATAATTAAGGAAGAGCCGCAGGGACAGCCAACAGGACAACTTGGGCAACAACAGAAGGGTTTTTCAATCCAGAGAACACTCAGCTCCCAGTGTTGGCACGTTCAGGGCAGAGCCAGGCCAGAGGGACACGGAGGGGAGGATGTCTCACATCCAGGTGTAAACCTCTGGTTTTACTAACCACTGGCAGGGAATGTGCTGGAATTCTCTTCCAAGGGGCAACTCAGCTTCTCCTTCAGCCCCGTTGAATTTGAGGTGAGTTTGGACTTCAGTCCAAGAGGGGACTAAAGGCAACTATGGAAAACTGTGAGAAACCTGAACTGGGAATGCCCCACTGTGACATGGCTGGAACCTGCCCTTCAGACACTCAGCACCTTCAGGATTGAGATGAAGAGAAGTGTTTCTTCACTCAGCATCTTCCACCGTCCTCACCTGCCCTTGGGTCACACTCTGCCCTTTGCTGCCTGGCTCCAGCCCCAGGAGCAGCTCTGAGGCCTCCTCTGGACTCTCTGCAGCAGCTCCACGTCCTCGTGCTGTTGTTCCCAGGGCTGGAGCAGCTCTGCAGGGGGGTCTCCCCTGAGACAGGTGATCTGCAGATCCAAACCTCGGGGATTCCTCGTTCGCTGCACTTCACCCATCCACAAGATCAGCGTTTCTTCAACAAACTCTTCTTTTTTGCAGTGAAACTTCGACTCTTCTGGTTCTTTGGCCCCGCTGTTGTGTCAGCAGGGCTGGTCCCGTGAGGCCTCAGGTGCACAGACACCAAACACTGCCCTGGAGGAAGCTAATCCAGGCCAGAGCCAAAGGAGGCGGGCCAGGAGCAGAGGCTGGGAGGCTGCAGTCGGATCAGGATGTCTGGGAACACATCCTGTGCTGCAGGGCCACCAGGACAAGAACTCATAACCTTTAATCCACCCCCAAAACCTCCCAGCTAATTTGTCAACAAGTATTTTTAGTAACAACATTTGCTTCATTTTCCCAGGCTCCCGTAAGCGAGAGACTGGAGAATTCCCATTTACACAGATCCCACTCTCCCAAAGTGCTTCTTTTCTTCCCTTTATTTTTCCCTTTAATTTTCTAGTTCCCTTTTCCCCTTTATTAACACCCCCCCAGATTAGTTCAATTTCACCCATTTTTATTTTAAATCAAGACTTCCTTTCCCACTTCCAAGCTGCCCATCTCCCCGGCCCTCAGTGCTTCCCGGGGGAAAGACCTTAGGAATTTCTGTTTATTTTTCCCTAACCCACCTTTAGCCAGTCAGTTTTTTAATTCACAGCAGAAACAGGGCCCAAAACCTCCGGGATTTTGCCAAATTACAAAAAGTCCCTCACCCCCCCCAGCCTTTCCCCACGTTGCTCAAACACTGTGTGCAATATAAACACGTGAAAAAATTATTAATGAATTATTCAATGTTTTTTGTTACCCTCTGCCTTATTTTTGATATATCAAACGCTGGGCTTTCCAGGAAAAGCCACAGCTTCCAGGATGTTTTTTATCTCCCAGTATCCATCAGTTTTCCCTTTTATTCTCCCTTCAAGGCTGGACTGTGGCTCCCTTCAGAGCTGGAAGCTGGGCCGGATGAATGGAGGCATTTTGTGTGTCCCCCCCGAGCCAGGCTCCAGCCCCTGGAACATTCACACAGAGCACGTCTGGAAGAGGAAATTTCGGGTTCTAAATGGGCTGGTTTGTTTGAAGGCAGAGTTTGGAGCAGGGAGAGTGAACACATGAACGTCTCCCCACCCTGCGACGTGATTTCAGTCCCCCTGATGACGTTAATGTTTCCCTCCACTGCCAAGGGTTTGTTGTGGTGTTGTTTGAAACCCGCTGCAGAGGCAGAAACCAGTTGTGATATTAAACAGAATTAAAAATCAACGTGTAAAAACAGCTGTGAAATGCAACTGGGAGAGGAACACAGCGTTACAGCCATTTCCAGCACATCAGCACTCAGGCTGGAGACCAGCATCCCAATCCAGAGAACTGCCAGGAAAACAACCTGGCCCCGAAACAGGAGAGGTGCCGGGCACACGCTTAGGGGATAATCTGGGAAAGACACACTCACCTTCATCTGAGTGCATTCAAGGTTACACAGAGAACACAAATGTGGGAATATTCGCGGCGACGTCGCATAGTAGTCGTTCATCATGGACGGGGTGGGCAGGCGTTTGCTCTTCTGGGTGTCGGAGAACACGGGCAGCCAGGACGCCTTCACCACCCCGAACGGGGACTTGATGGGCCCCTCGGCGTGGAAGCCTTTGGGGCCCCCTCCGGACCTCCCGGAGGCGCTGCCGGAGCCGCTGCCGGAGTCGCGCTGCTTCTGCTCGTGCTGGCTGATGGCGGCCAGGAGCCCGGCGGAGAAGGGCGGCGGCGTCACGGGCGGCAGGACGTGCTGGGACACGGGCGGCTGCACCAGCGGCGGCATCACGGGCGGCAGCAGGGGCTGCGCCAGCGGCGTGGGTAGCAGGGCCGGCATCATGGGCGGCAGCACCGGCGGCATCGGCGCCTGCGACGCGGGCGTCACCACGGGCAGCGCGGCGGGCGCCGGGCACAGCCCCGACACCTTGGCCGGGGGCTCGGCCGGGAAGAAGGGCGGGGCGCCGGACGAGTCGCCCTGGAAGGCCGGCAGCTTCATGAGATCCTCGGCCGGGAACACGGGGTTGCAGGGCACGGCGGGCGGCGGCACGGGCACCGGCACGCTCTGCTCCCGCGGCACGTCCTCCCTGCCGTCCGCGCCCGGGCCCTCGGGGTTGTACACGCAGGCCTCCAGGGGCGGCTCTGGGAGCCCCTCGGGGCCGTAGGGGCACACCTCCAGCGGGTCCTCGGTGTAGCCGTACTTGCTGGCGTGGCCGTAGTCGATGACCTTGCCCTTGACGGGCGCGCCGCCCGGCTCCGATCCCCGCTCGTCCCCGCGGGCCGGGGCGCGCGGGCCGGGCGCGGGCTGGCCCAGCTTGCGGATGCGGATCTCGCGCAGGATCCGCGGCATGTTCTCCGGGGTCAGCTGGTCGTCGGGGTAGCGGCTGAGCTCCTCCAGGTCCTCGTTGGACAGCCCGAAGCTCGCTAAAATGCTGGAGGCGCTCTCGGGCGTGTAGCGGTTCTGGGCGCTCGAGTTCTGCTCCAGCACCGGCACCGGCGCGGGCGGCTTTGGCGCGGCCGGGCACGGGCCGCTGTCCCAGCGGTTGGGCCGAGGGTCTCCCTTCTGCTCCTGGTGCAGGTTGTTCTTCTCCTTGACCTTCCTGGGATCCGCCCTGTGCAGCGTGACCCGCACGTTGATCCTCTGGGAGCCCGTCCACTGCAGCGAGTCCTGGCCCGGGGGTCTCTGGGGCGCTGCCTGGGGGGCTCCCGGCGCCGGTTTCCTCTGCGGCCCCGCCGCCCCTCCTCCTCCCCCGAAGGATCCCGGAGGCTTGCTGCCCGAGGGGTTGGGTCCCCTGGGCCTGGGGGGCAAGGTTCCTCTGGGGCTAAACATTGCGTCTTTGGGCAATGCCTGGCGGAACCCAGCGTGGGCAGGGGCCGCGCCGCCGCCGGACACCGAGGACCACGACTGCAGAGCCAAGTGGGTCTTAATTTGGGCAAGCTGAAAGGGAGGAGGGCCCAACACAAGGGGGCCGCCAAGGCCAAGGTTCAGGGAATTCACAAGTGGTGCGAAACTTTCCAAGAACAACACAAAGCTGCAAGTTAAAAGACAAGGATTAGATGGTTCGTCTCGTCACCTGCTCACAGCGGGTGAGAAAAGCAACCCAAGGCACAAAACGGGGTCTGCGGGACAGTTAAAAAGCTCAAAATTCTGTTAAACAAAAACATTTTCTTTCACTGCGTAAAACCTTAATATAGAGAACAGGCAATTAAGTCAACGAGCTTTAGCCAATGAGCTCAAGGTCACAGGTCACACAACCAGAGAGGACACTTGGAACAGCACCGGTTCAAACCCGGCACTTCAATTCCCCGGGACAACAGAGTTTGGGGTTGTTTACAGGTCATTTTATAAGCAATGAGGCAAAGGGTGAAGCCCCTCTCCAAAGGCTGACGAGGGATGGACTGGAAGTGAAACCATGACATGGAGAACTCAAACCGGTCACAACTCGGTGTCAGGTCGCTGAGGAGCCGAGCTGAGGTCGGAGCAGCTTCCAGGAGGACACTCCCATGACACTCTCATGGGTAACAACTAAACCCTGCAAGAATTCACGGGGCGTGACAACGCTTGGGTTCTGTGGATAGAAAATTTCCATTTCCCAGATGTTAAAAGCAAGAGCTTAAATTGAAAGGACTTGAAACAGAGAGGTGTAAAATCATACAGAAACAAAAAAACCATCTAGACACATAGAAAAGCACCATGGCCGTGGGAACTGGGTCTGATTTTGGGGCAAACCAGTGAGAGTTCAGTCCTGTAAGGCAGGAAAAGCAGGTACAAACAGAGGGAGAGTAAAATTAAACACCACAGAGTTCTGGAAATAGAATCACAGAGTGGTTTGGAAGGGACCTTAAAGACCATCTGATTCCAGCCCCTGCCATGGGCAGGGACACCTTCCACCAGACCAGGCTGTCCCAAGCCTTGTCCAACACGGCTTCGGACACTTCCAGGGATGAAGATTGAGACAAGAACAGTAAAACAACAGAGCTGTGGCAAAGCTGTGGTGCAGCTCCTCGCTGGCCGAGCAGGGGACACTGGGAAGTCCTTGGTTTAGGGCGAGCACAACAACAGCCAAAAACCAGCGTGTTCTCAGCAGCATCCCCACCCCCAGCCCAAAGCACGGCACTGCAGGAGCAGCTCCTGGGATTAAAGAGTTCCCTCTGTCCCAGCCCAGACCAGGAGAACCCCGAATGGCACAACCAGAGGCACCCCCAGACCCCTCTGTCGTCCCCAGAACTGCCCAAGTGCTGCTCTGGCTCCTGCAGTGACACACGAGGGGTCACGGAGTGTTCCCGGCAGCGTTCCCGGCTCCCGCTGCTCCCGCTGTTCCTGATGCTCCCGGGTTCCTGCAGCGCCGAGGTTCCTGTCACAGGGCTGGTTTTCCAAGCTCGGGGAGGTGACTCCACACAGCAGCTGTTGGCAGGCAGGGGTGACTCTCCCGAGGTGTCACCTGGAAGGACTGAGGTGCTGAAGCCTGAGGAGCACGAGGAATAAACCCCACAGGGAATGACCCATACACGGGCGCTGGAGAGGATTTCCCAGCTCCGTTCCTGGAGCCTGTTCCTATCTGTGTGTCCCTTCTATCAGGAATCACTTCATTGGGACTGAGTACAAACTGCTCAGGCCAAGGACAAACATCAATCCTGTCACACACAGGGAGCCATAATAACCAGATTCCCAGCAGACAGCAATCCCAAAACTCCGGCCTCTCATCCAGGGCTCCTGGCCCAATGTCCCTCCTCCCTCCACAAGTTCAGTGGGACTTCAAAGGGAGCTGCACGTGAGGCCAAGTTTGCCCAAGACAGTTTCCAAGCAGACGTGAACAAACACCCCGAGCCACCTCCTGCCTTTCAGTTTGGGGTTTCCCTGGAACTCTCAGCACTGGAGGGCAAAAAATCCCTCTTGGCCCATTGCTGGGGGAAGCAGCTGGAAAGGGAACACTATCAAAGCCACCCATCGCCAGAACAACCATGAATATTTGAGGAGAGCAAATTTTAAACACAACCAACAGGTCAGGAATCTCCCAGAGGAGAGAACAAACCAGGAGTCCAGCGGGATGAAGTTTTACCAGTAAGGCACCTCCAGGTGGTGCAGGTCACTGGGTCACCAGTGTGTTGGGAGCAGGGATGATCCCACCCCAGGATCTGGAACCACTGCCACAGCTCATCCCAACACACCTCAGCTCACACCTCCCAGCCTGGCCAGGGTGATCCAGGCTGGAATGGGCTTGGAGCAACCTGGGCTACGGAAGGTGTGCCTGGCCAGGGCAGGGTGGGATGGGATTTAAGGTCCTTTCCCACCCAAACCAGGGAGGGATCCCAGGATACCCTGCACAGCAGCGGTGTGCAAGGAAGCCACTGCCAGCTGGGGGTCCGGAGTGACCTTTCCAAAGGAAATGCTGGAAATGGCAGCAGGAAATGCTGTCTAAGGAAACGCCAAGACCAAGGAAACAATGGCCAGGGATGTCAGGGGAGGGGCTCACCTTCCTCCTCAGAGCAGCTGTGCCTGGGGAGTGTCTGAGCCGGGGCACTGCTGGGACAGGGACACCCCCGGCATTCCCAGAGCTCCGAGCTGGGGCTGCAGTGCCAGGGGAGCCATGGGATGGGCTGGGTGGGAGAGACCCCAGAGCCCACCCAGGGACACCTCCCACTAGAGCAGGTTGCTGTGAGCCCCGTCCAGCCCGGCCTTGGAGGAATCCTTAGGGGAAAAGCAGGGAGGTGCTGTGGATGGAGGGAGGGCTGAGAGCACCCCCAGCACTGCTGATGCATCCCAGTTCCTCCCAGTGCCCAGCTGGGGCAGAGGGGCTGCTCACACCCAGCCCAGCAGCCCCTCACCCACTCCTGTCCCCGTCACCAGCCCCCCCAGGGCCTCGTGGAGTCCAAGCTCTGCGTGCTGCAGGTCAGAGGGAACGATCCCAACCCCCTGGAGCCGTGTCCATGGTCACTGGGAGCACCAAACACCCGCCAGCCCCAGCACAGCACGGGCACCAACCCCAACATCACTCCGGGGCAGTGCCAGGCTGGCTCTGGCACCTCAGGACAGGGTGGAGGCGGATTTCTGGAGTCCCCTGGGAGGTTTATCACAAGAGAAAGTCTGGTGAGCCACCGGAAGGAGAATTTTCCCATTTGTCCCTATAAATAGCACGGAATTTTCTGGCTCTGTGCTAATTGCAGAGCAGACAAATAAAGATGGCCCTGCACCCCCCAGGCTGGGAGAGCTGCTCCAGGACTGACCATATCCCCAGGGATGGGGCCATGGCCACATCCCAACAACCAGATCTCTTCTGCAGGTTCCTCGGCGTTCCTCTGACAGCCAAACCAGCCTCTGGAGGGACCTGGATTCTCCTCTTCCTTGCTGTTCCCGGCACAGAGATGGTGTCCGGTGGGAGCTGAGGGGCTCCACCTGCCCCAGCCCCTGGCAGAGCCCTCAGGGGGGACTCCTGGTCGGATCATTCCTCATCCAGCCCCTGCCACGGCAGCCTGGACATGCCTCCAGCAGGCTCAGGAAGTGGCAGCTCCCAGATCCCGGAGCCCTGGGACTGTCCCTCTGGAGCTTCCTCAGGTGCCACACGGGGTGCTGCCCCTGCCAGCACAGACCCCCTGGAGGGACACCCACCTTCAGCAGGACGTGCCTCGCTCTGGTTTATCCACTGTCCATCCATGGTATCCCTCGATCCAGGGGCGCTCCAGCTCCTCTGAGGGTGCTGAGCCCAGCCCAGGTGAGCTCAGCCCAGGTCCAGCCCGGCCCTCCCTGATTTTGGCAGAGCCAGGGCAGCCCCTCCTCCGGGTGGTCTGTCATTCCAGCAGGATCCCCTGCCTGCTCAGGCAAAGATTCCCAGGATAACAGAGGTGAAAACTGCTCCCAAATCCTCCCACACCTGGGCCACCCAGGAGCTGCCTCCGGGCACGTTCCTGCTGCCACCTCCAGATCCAGCAGGATCCGAATTCCAAGAGCCAAGACCAAGCCCAGGCTCCCGGCTCCCACCACCGGGAATGCTCTGGACACACAGAGGGGTGTCTGCAGCAGGGCAGGATCTGTCCTGGAGCAGGAGGACAGAGGCAGGATGGCTGTTTGCCCCCATGGAATGGTGCTGGAGCACCTGGATGGCAGGAACAGAGGCCACATCCCAGCCCAGGCTCCAGAGGCTCCCGGATCCTGGGCTTCCCAGGGCAAAGTAAATGGCAAAGCTGAGCTGGAATCACAGAGCCCAAAATGGACCAGGGGTTGCTGGGCCCCAAAAAAAGCCTGGGAAGGGAAAGGAAGCACTTAGGGAAGAGAACTCCTGGGAGAAAACAAGGACAATGTGCCAGGGGAAGGGAGACAAAGGCCAAGCCAAGGCCCTTGTTCCTCCCCTCCCACTGCACACAGCAGCACCCTGGGAGCCAAACTGCCCCTGGCCTCCCTCCTCTGTCCTGGTTTTACCTGGGAACAGGACACTGCAGGTGTGGAATATCCCTCCAGCCGGGTCTGCAACATCCCTCCAGGCTGCAGGGAAGGCCTGACCTTGGCCAAGCTCAGCTCAGCGCAGCCCAGACCCGCCTGGTTCAGCCACAGATCCCAAGCACAGCTCCCAGCAGAGGGAATTCCATCCCTGCCAGAGCCAGGGAGCCACTGGAACACCACCACCAGCCACGGGATCCACTGAACTACCCCCAGCACTGCTCCATCCCAGCCTGGCCAGCAGCAGGTTCATAACAAACACACAAACCACCACCTGCACGAGGCTTCCAGCAAGGAATTCCTGGGCCAGGACACAGAAAGGGGCACTTTAGCACCAGGAATCCACTGGATGTCTTTGAATTTCCCTTTCCACATCAGACTCTCGAGCAGCACAAACCCTGCCCTGTCTCACAAACATGTTTATACACAAGCACCGGCTCTGTGTGCACACAAAAGCCTCACAGACAGAGCAAACACCAACATTTCTGCCTAAAACTCCCTGAAAGAGGCCCAAATTCCATGCAGAGTATTTAACTCGGTGGCAAAGAAATAGGAAAACGTTTTATTTACCTTCAAACGTGAAGCACAAAAGGAAAACAAAGGTCCCTGTGTTGTTCCTCAGACCCGGACGAGCTCCCGGTCTGGCAGCTGAGCTCAGCCCCAAAACCCAAGTCCAAGGAATTTGGGGAAGAAAGCGAGGGAAGAGAAGGAATCCGGCAGGTTTTGTCAGCATTGGGAACCCCACCCTGGGATAAACATCCTCAGCTCCATCAGAATTTGGGGAAGAGGAGGCCGGGCTCGTCCCTTCCGCCCCCCACCCTGGAGGAGCCAGAGGGATCCTTTGGGCACGTTGGAATTATCATAAATCAGGGAAAAGAAACGAAACTCGGGATCCTCCTGGTCCTTGGAGAGCGGCTGCTCCCAGTGAAAGGAATGACCTCATGTCAGGTCCACCCTCCCCACAGTCGGTGTTTAATGTTTTAGCACATATTTAGCAAAATAACAACATTTAAACAGCAGCTCTGGGCCGGGGACCGGGAGGGATGGCTGGGCTGGGCTTCGGGGGGCTCGGGGTTTTCATAAAATAACCACAACAGATTTTAATCAGGTAAGAAGTGTTCCTATAAAAAGACGATTTAGATAAAAAAACCAACAAACAACAACCCGTATTATATTTCTGCCTTAAATTAATAATAACAGTAAAAACAGCGAAGGAGCACGAGTTTAAATTGGGGGAAAAAGAAAAGGTTAAATCCCCCAATCGAGGAGGTTCCTGCAAAGCACGTGACGAGACAGAGACACAACACTCGGCCTGGGGGGTAAAGAATTCCTCTTTTGATTATTTTCGGTTGTGACACCCAACTCAGCTCAACCGTCACCGTCCCGAAGCGCGAAAGGGCGAAAAGCCCCGATTTTGACCCCAAAGCGGGAGCACGAGGCGCACTCGGGGGGGGGGGGGGGGGGGGCCAAACCCGACCCGAGCCGGGTGTTGCTCCAGCAGCGGCCCGAGTTCGACCCCAACAACAATTCCCGGCGGCCGCTCCGCTTTGTTTGGAAACAACCGGAGAATTCCCGGAGCGGGAGGGCCGATGATGGGCTGGGCCGGGCTGGGCCGGGGGTCTGAGCGATGCACGGGGGGCTGCAGGGAACACCCGGGCAGGGGGGGGGAAACGAGGGCGAGGGGAGCCTTAAAAACGCGTGAATCCGATATTTTAACATAAAAAGCGAGAGTGAGGCCCGCGGCGGGTGTTAAACGCGGCGGGTCCCCCGCGGGGCCGCGCCGGGGGTCGGGGGGCACCGGGACGGTTCATCCGCCTGCCGGGGGATCATCCGTCAAGGATGGAGATAAGGGATGAACGCAAGGGATAAGGGATGAAGATAAAGGTTGAGGGATGAGGGATAAGGGATGAAAGTTGAGGGATAAGGGATGAAAGACGAAGGATAAACCCCTCCTGCCCGGGGTCCCCCGTGAGGGCCCCTCGCCCCCCCCCCCCCCCCCCCGCCCCCTTTCGCGCGCCCCCCCCCCGCCCCCCCCCGCCCGGGGGGGGGGGGGGGGGGG
>NW_020938015.1:0-21682 GCF_003984885.1 Neopelma chrysocephalum
GGAGCCCCGCAGTGCCCCGGGTGGGAGCGGGGGCCGCGGGCCGGGCTACCGGGGAAGGGGTCCGGGTCCTGCCTCTCCCCCCACCCTGCGCGGGGTCCCCCGAGCTGCCGCCGGGCTCAGAGCAGCTCATTTTCCGTCCTGAAGAAACTTTTTCCTGGCTTGACTTTTCCTTCTTTTATGGGGATTTTGTGGAGCCGCGGAGGGGGGAGGGAGCGGGGCAGCTCCGGGCAGGGCAGGGGGGCAGCGCTGGCCCCGCGCCCACCCCGGCCCTGCTCCCTCTGCCGCATCCGCGGGGGCTGTCCCGGAGCCCCGCTCGGCCGAGGGGGCGGCGGGCCGGGATCCTCCAGCCCTGTGTCAGCCGGGGGTGATCCCACGGGACGGGTCCTTCGGTCCCACAACACCCGGGGGTGCTCCTGCGGGATGGGGTCCTTTGGATCTGCATCCCTCAGGGATGATCCTCTGGGATGGGTCCCCCCCCGACCCAGGGATGCTCCTTGCCCGGGCCGGGAGCAGGGACGGGGCTGGCGCGGGGCCGGGACACGCCCGGCACACAGGACGGAGCCGTTCCCTGCCTGTCTCCCGGGGCTGGATGCTGGGAAGGCTTTTGTTCTTCTGGCCCGAGGCATCTCCCGCATCCTGCCGGGGCTCTGGAAAGGGCCCAGGAGGGGCGGCCGTGACTCAGCCCCCACGTGATGGGACTTTCGAGGTTTGCAGCAGTCCCGGCCCCTCTCCGCCCGCTCCTGGCCCCGTTCCCGGCTCCGGGGGCCAAGGCACGGAGCCCGGCGCTGCGATTCTGCCCGCTCAGCACTTCCCGGGCTGTCAGGAATTTCCTGGTGCCGTTGGCCGGGGGTCGGCGGCTGCGTCCCGGCCCCCAGCGCTGCCAGATCCCGCTGCCGAGATGCCTTAAAGGCGCCGCGGAGTGTCCTGGCAGGAATCCCGCTGGATGCTGCCCCGGCCCCCCCAGCACCCCCCGGGCAGAGGGGGGGCGGCAGCGGGGCCAAACCCACCCCCCACCCCCGTGCTGGTGCTCTGGGAGGGGCCCTGGCGGGGCAGCGGCACTGGATGAGAACTCCCAGGTCCTTCCCGCAGGGATGCTCCCAATGCCAGCCCGGGCTCTGCCTGAGATTGCCCCACCCGGCTGCAGCACCGGGTAAACCTCGGGAGCTGCTTGTGGTGCCACTTGTGAGTGTACCCAGGTCCCCCTGGGTATCCCCCTCCTTCTGCGGTGTCACCTGCCCCCCTCACTCCCTGTCACCTGCACACGTGGGGGACAAACCCCCCTGCAAAGGTGGGGAACGAGTCCCTCTGCACCCCCCGGAGCAGGGGCCAAACCCTCACAGGGGTCTGGGGCTGCAGCTCCAGGGGTGCCCCAGGCTGGTTCCAGAAGGTTCCAAGTGGTTCCATGGCCGTTGGGGTGCCGGGATGTCCCTTTGTGACTTGGGGGCCACTGTGACTCTGGGGGGTTCGAGGGCACAGAGCCCCGGGTGCCACTCCCAGGAGAGCCCCTCCCTGCCGAGGCAGCAGCTCCGGGGCCCCTCTGTGGCACAGGAGGATGGAGATGCCCACGGGGAAGGCAGAGCCCAACTCCAATCCGGCCCAGGGAATGCCGAGTCCCTGGTTCCAGGAGGGATGGGGGACAGTGGAGGAGGAGGAGTGGGGAGCCTGCAGCCCCTGGGAGCTGTGCCAGGGGGAACGTGGCAGAGCCCCACTGCTGTCCCAAGGGCTGTGCCAGGGGAAAGCCAACAGATACAAAGATCTGTCCCAGTGGTCAGAACTAATCGACCGGGAGATGTCCCAGATGGAAGAATTCATTGACCAGCAGCCCTGCCCAAGGAAAGCCAGGAGACACCAGGAACTGTGCCAAGGGCAGGGCAATGGACACAAAGAACTGTCCCAGTGGGAAGGTTACACTGGCCAAGAGCTGTGCCAAGGGCAAGTCAACAGATCCCAAGGGCTGTGCCACAGGGAAGTCAATGGACACAAAGATCTTCCCCAGTGGGAATCTCTCATCAACCAAGGGATGTCCCACTGGGAAGAGCACACGGAGCAAGGGCTGGGCCAAGGGAAAGCCAGGACACACCAAAAGTGGGGCCAACAGGAAGTCGAGAGAGACCCAGAGCTGTGCCAAGGGAGGGTCAGTGGGTACAGAAGTCTGTCCCAATGGGAAGAATTAATCAACCAGGAGATGTCCCAGATGGAAGAATACATTGACCAACAGCTGTGCCAAGGGAAAGCCAAGAGACACCAGGAGCTGTGCCAAGGGCAGGTCAGTGGGTACAAAGAACTGTCCCAGTGGGAAGAATTAATCAACCAGGAGATGTCCCAGATGGAAGACTTCATTGACCAAGAGCTGTGCCAAGGGAGAGCCAAGGGACACCCAGAGACAGCCAGAGCTGTGCCAAGGACAAGCCAAGAGACCCCAGGAGCGGTGCCAGGGGGAGGTCAGTGCACACAAAGATCCCTCCCAGCCACCAGGAAATAAATTACAGGAATCCAAGGAATTCCTGCTGCTGCTCCACTGGCTGTTAACAGTCCAGGGGAGGGGCTGAGAGCTCCGGAGGGGTCCCTGAGCTGGGAATGTCACCCCAGAACACGGGGCTGGGGCAGGGGGAGGCTCATGGCCGGGCAGCAGGGCAGGGACTCCTGGAATCAGCAAATCATGGAATTGTTTGGGTTGGAAAAGCCCTCTGAGACCATCGAATCCAACTGTCCCCCAGCACTGCCAAGGCCACCCCTGACCATGTCCCCAAGTGCCACATCCACAGGGTGTTAAATCCCCCCGGAATGGGGACTCCCTCCTGCCCTGGGGGACAGCCCTTTCCAAGAGGAATTTTCCCTGTTCCCTCTCCTCCTGTCCCTTGTTCCCTGGGAGCAGAGCCCGACCCCCCTCCCGGTTCCCCCCTCCTGTCAGGGGGTTGCAGAGCCAGAAGGTCCCCCCTGAGCCTCCTTTTCTCCAGGCTGAGCCCCCCCAGCTCCCTCAGCTGCTCCAGCCCCTTCCCCAGCTCCCCACTGGAGTCGCTCCATCGATCCCCTGGATTCTCCAGCGTGACCCAGAGTCACCAAACCCCGAGGAACGACCCCAAACACAACCCTGGGGTAACTATACAGTGAGAACATTTATTTCCTGCGGGCACTGGGACCAGTCTGTCCCACGCCGGGTGACTGGAGACACAAATCCAGCCCAGCAGCTCCGGGGTCTCCTCCCAGCTCCCATTCCCACACCACAGACGCTCCTTCCCGACCCCGAGCGACAACTGGAACCCAAACACACAGCACTGGGTGCCCCCGAAGCGTCGGGCACCGAGGGTCCCTCTGTCCTCCATCACCTGGAGCTCGGCTCTTCCCCGTCGTTATCCTGCTGCTTGGCCATGAATTTCTGTGGGAACAAGGGGAGAAGGCGCTGCAGGGACATCCCAGGATATCCCAGGATATCCCAGGATCACGCTCCAAAGGCAGGGCAGGTGTCAGAACACCTGCAGGGCTCCAGCTCAGCCGGCTCCTCCCTCTGCCGGGGGAGATCTGCCCCAAAACACCCCAGTCTGGCTCCCAAGCCAACAGCTCGGGAAGCTCCTGAGGGGAATGTGGCCAAAGCTCAGGGATCAGGGTTCCCCACAATGACACCTGGGCATGGAACAGAAAACATCCCACATTCCCACAGGCTGTGTGTTCCCAAACCCCCCAGGGGTGACCAGAAGCCCCCCAGAGCCCCGGGTTTGGGGCTGTTCCCTGTTCCCAAAGCCCTGAGGGGTGACCAGGAGCCCCCCAGAGCCCCAGATTTGAGGCTGTTCCCTGTTCCCAAACCCCCCAGGGGTGACCAGGAGCCCCCCAGAGCCCCGGGTTTGGGGCTGCTCCCTGTTCCCCGGAGCCCCCCAGAGCCCCGGATTTGGGGCTGTTCCCAGGAGCCCCCCAGAGCCCCGGATTTGGGGCCGTTCCCTGTTCCCAGGAGCCCCCCAGAGCCCCAGATTCGGGGCTGTTCCCTGTTCCCAGGTACCTCCATGTTGTGCCGGTGCAGGGGGGTCCGGCAGTGCTGGATCATGGAGGGTTCATCGGCGTAGAACAGGGAGCAGATCTGGCAGAAGAACCCGGCCTTGGGCACCAGGATGTCCAGGGCTGAGGGAGCAGCACACGACAGTCACCACACGCAGCTCCAGAGACACCCCAATCCCACACTCCCTCCCCAAACCCGGCCAGTTTGGGGGTCCTGGGTGGAAATCACAGGGTTTCAGCCGTCAAAAAACCCGGGTTCTCACTCGAGCCAGTCCCTGTTTCAATCCACACATCATTTCCATGGGAAATAACCACAGCAATTTCTGGGAATTTTTTGGATCTGAGGGTCCCTGCAACTTCCTTTTGGCCTTTGAAGTGTTTCATCTCCAACTCCTGGGCCAGGTGTGGCTCTGCAGTGTCCCACCAGCCCCATCCTTCCAGGGAATGTCCCCCAAGCCATCGGACCAGGAGCCAGATGTTCCCTCCCAGCAACTCCTTTTCCAGCTCCAGTGTTCTCAGTAGTTTTATGGAAAAGGAATTTAAAGGAGGATCTTATAAAAAAAAAAAGGAAATACATCTCTACACCCCCATTTCAAAGCTGTGTCAGCAGTTCCCTCCTTCCTAGGCATGGAAAGTTGGGAATAAAATTCGTCCCAGGATGGGAATCCCACTGCCCTGTGCTGACCATCAATAAATTTGCCTGTCTTTGTAAATCTTAGGAAAAAAGTACTTTCCATGTTGAGCTTTCAACTGGTTAAACATGGATTTGGAGGAGCAAAGAAAAAAAATCATGGATTCTGGGCCCTGACTCTGAGGTTCAGTGTGGTTGTAGGACATGGAAGGAGTTTTAAACAGACAGGAAAGCCTGGAGAGTTTGGGGTGGTTCCTCTGGATTTACCTTTGGGAGTGCTCTGTGCCTTGGGGACACTCAGAACAGTCGCTTTCTTCTGCCTGGACTCTGGTTCTGCCCCTCCTGATCCCAGCTGAGCTGCTGGAGACAGAAACGCACGTCGGAATGGGAGGGAATCCTGGAATGGTTTGGGCTGGAAGGGACCCAAAGCCCATCGATCCCACCCCTGCCATGGGCAGGGACACCTCCCACCAGCCCAGGGGGCTCCAAGCCCTGTCCAACCCGGTCTTGAGGTCCCTCACCTTTTGGCTTGGAGATTCCAGAGATTTCCTCTTCTGGATTCGGATCCCCCAAAATTCCTATTTCTTCTGGTCCTGCAACAGCAACAATGTCCTCCTCCTCTGGTCCTGCACCGGCAGCGATTTCCTCTTCTTCTGGTCCTGCCACAGCAACGATGTCCTCCTCATCCTCATCCTTGTGTGGATTCTTCCCCGGGGAAGCGTTTTCCTCCTCCTCCTCCTCGTCCCCCACTTCGTCGACCGTGACGAAGTTCAGCTCCTCCTTGAGGTGGTTGAAATCCGCCAGGAAATCGTCCTCCTCCTCGTTCACCTCGTCCAGGGTCACCAGGGGGTTGTCCTCGTTGTCCTCCTGGATCTCATCCACGGTCACCAGGGCCGTGGGGTCGTCGGGCACCTGCGAGGAGGCCGCAAAGTCCCCGGCACTGCCCTTGCCCTCCTCACCACCCAGCTCCGTGGGCTCGTTCAGGGGCAGCTCCTCCACCTCCCCGATCTCATCCACCGTCACCAGGGGCTCGGCCTTCAGGTCCCGCTCCTTGAACTCGGCCTGGGGCAGGTCCCTGTGGGCTCCCGGCTCCTCCTGCTCCGAGATCTCGTCCAGGGTGAGCAGGGCCTGCGGGTCCTTCACCGCCTCCGACAGCTCCTCCTCCTCCAGCACCTCGTCCACCACCAGCAGCCCCTGGGGGTCCCCCAGAGGGGCAGGGGCGTCCTCCTCCTCCCCGATCTCGTCCAGGGTGACAAAGGAGGGCTCCCCCTTGGCCGCCCCCCCGGAGCTCTTCCCTTTCCTCCTCTTGGACGGGGGCTCCGACGGGCCGGGCTTGGCTCCCTCTTTCCTCTTGCCCCTGGGGGGGTTTCGCCGCGGCACAACCGGAGACTCCACTTCTTCCACCACCTCGTCCACGGTGACAAACTCGTCCAGGTTGAAGGGGAACAGCTCTTCCTCCTGGGAAGTGTCAAAGTGGGAATATAACACTCGACTTCACCCCCACCCACAGCCTCGGGAGAAACACCCCCAGCCTGCCTGCAGGGGGAAAAACCAACTTCATTTGAGGGCAGGGAAAACTGCCCAGGCCTTCAGTCCCACGGGGCAGGAGTCTTGTGCTAATCCATTTAATTTCACTCGGATTTAATTCAGGAAACCAAAGCACTTTGCAAAATCCCAGTGGATCAATTGACAGCATCCCACACTGCCCGGGGTGGGAAGAGCAGCCTGGCAGCGTTGGCTGCCTTTGGCAAAGGGATTGGACACCACGGGAACAGAGGTCTGGGGCAGCTTTGGGTGGTGCTTTAGGGCCAGATGGTTCCCTGGCATGGATTTCATGGCATCTGATCCCAGCTGGGGCTTCCTGGCGGTCCCGGCTCCTGGGAACAGTGACCGAGAGATCTGGGGGGAAACCCAGCACGTGGGAAGATCCCAAAGCAATTCCAGCATCCCAGAGCCCACGGCACCAACGCTGGGTGCAGGAAGGGCAGGGACTTGGTGATCCCACTGCGTGGGAGGTGGGGAAGGATTCCTGAGAGCAGCACCCAGGCCTGGGGTCAAGGAACCAGGGAATGGTTTGGGTTGGAAAAGACCTGAAATCCCACCCAGAGCCACCCCCTGTCCATGGGTAGGGAAACCTTCCCCCAGCTCAGGTTGCTCCAAGCCCTGTCCAGCCTGGCCTGGAACATCAAACCCCCACTTTTCCAACACCCTCTGCACCTTCAATCCCCCCATGGTTCCATCCTTACCTCCTTCTGCTTCCCACTGCCGCCAGCACCACTGGTCCTGTCCCCACCAGGACCCTGCAAAACGAGAGTGGAATTCCCATGGAACGGGGTCAGCCCCTGCCCCGCTCCCAGGAGACCAAACCCACCACCAGACACGGCTCTTCCCGGCCCTGAGGAGCTGCTCTGGGATGTCCCCAGGGCTGCTCCCGCTCCAGGGACCAGCCACTGACCACGGGTGACACCTCAGGAGCCTCTTCCCGGTGCCCAGAGCCTGGGCAGGACTGGGCACAGCAAATCCCAGCTCCCTGGTGGACACACGGCTCAGCTCCCATCCGGAACTGCTCCGAGGACACACAGTTAGGACACGACCACGACTCACTTCCAGAGCAGCTCCGCAGGATTTTCCCACCAGTTCCACCCTTGTGTTGCAGATAAAAGGAACTGGCTGCCATCAGCTCGTGTGGATTTATTGGAAAGGGAAGGGGAACACGGAGCCCCTGTCCCAGGCTGGGAGCAGCCCGGAGTCAGTGCCGGCACGGGGACCTTCCTGCCCTCTCACCTGAGTGCTGCCGGGGTCCTCCTCCGTGCCGGGGGTTCCACTCTCTCCCTCTTGGCTCTGTTTTGAACCAGCCCTAGATTCCACCTGGGAGTCCTTCTCCTGCTGGGATGAGCTCCTCCCACTGCCTCCCTGTCCGTCCACTGTGGAGCTGCCGCTCCCTCTGCCCTGGGCGCTCCCTGCTGCGGGCTGGGCTGCTTTGGAGGGGGTTTTCTTGTCCCCCCCCGCCTGGCCCTCGGCTCTGGGGGGGTTCTGCTCCCCCCCTTTGCCCGGGGAGGGCTCGCTGCTCTTGGCTGGGGCCCTGGCCTTGAAGATATCCGGGATGGACACCACTGCCCTCAGGAGGGTTTTACCCACGGCGGGGTCCTTGAGGGACAAAAAGGGGTTCAGTGGAGCTCCCAGGTGGCTCCTGTCGGGGTTTGCCGCTCCCGTCCCTTTGTTTTGGTGGCTTTTGACCAAACTTCCCGCGTTGCTCCCGCCGATGGCACCCGGAGCATCTTCCAGAGCAGCCCCAGCCTTGGCCGCTGCTTTTCCAAGCTGCTTCTCCAGCTCTGCCCCAGCCTTGCCCAAGAGCTTCCCGGGGTTCTCCTCCGCAGCGTGCCCAGCTCTGAGCACACCCTCCTCTGCTCCAGCCACGTCCAGTCTCTTCCCTGGGGCCTCCCTGCTTTTAGGGGCAGGTTTCCTCTCGGCCACCGGAGCTCCGGACGTTTCAGGGTTGCTTTTCCCAGCCTCGGGAATGGGGCTTTTCCCGGGAGCACCCAGTTCACTGGCTGGCTGGGTGACAGCAGGTGACACCGTGTCCATGGGAGCCCCCTCAGCCACTGCTCCAGGGCTGGTCCCTGCTGGCTCCCCGCCTGCTGGGGTCACCCCACGACCCCCTGGATCCCCCTCAGCCCTGCTGGATGATCCCAGTGCTTCCACGGCAGGGGCAGGCGACTCTTCATCCCCCTCTTTGTTTCCCTTCTCCAGCAGCTTTGGCTCAGGAGGAGCTTTGGGAGCCTCTTCCGTCCCTGCACTGGAAGGCGGCAGCGGCTTCTCCTCCGACCTCTCTCCGGGTGCTTTGGTGCCAGCAGGTTTCACGGGAACACCAATCCCAGGATCCACGTCCTCCGCAGCCGTCCGGGCCAGGCTTCCAGGTGATTCCCTCGCTGCTCCTCCCGGCTGGGGCTCGGGGGGCTCCGTCTGTCCCGCTGGAATCTCCTCCGTGCCACTGGAGGTGGGATTGGCTCCTCTCCTTGCCCCCCTGGGCTCTCCTGGCGGATCAGCAGCTGCTCTTGGCACCACTCCTGACCCCTCGGGAGATTTTTTCGAGCCAGCGCTAAATGCATTTAAAAGAAACAGAAGAAATCAAACCATGTTGAGAATCCTACAGTCACAGAAAGCTCCCGGCGGGGCCTTTCCTGCCGCACTGGGAATGTGGGCTGGGGCTGCCAAGCACGAGGGGAGGAATGTGATGGTGCTGGGAACTCACCTCAGCACCTCCAGGGCAGGCCCCGTTCCAGGAGTGCCCCGGGACCTCAGGGCTCACAGGGCCCCCCCAAAATTCACATCCCGGAGCGGGAAAGCGAATGCACAGTGAAAACAAAGCTTCAGTGCCTCTGGATTAAGGAATTGGCAGCTTGGCTCTGTCTCCAGACGGGGCAGTCAGCAGCCCAGAGAGCTCTGTCAAGAGCAGCAGGTTTGGGTCTGGGCTCGGTTTTTGGGAAGGGAGGGGTTGCTCTGGGTTTAAACCACCACAAGAGGCACAGAGGTTCCCTTGGGCTCTGCTTTCCCTGGATAACCCACTGCCAGCTCCAGGGTGACACAGCCCCAGGTGCCAACACAGAGCATGGAGCTCCTCAGAGAACTCTTGTGTTCTCTGAAGGAAAGAATCCCCCCGGGGATCTTGGGAGACACTGGAGTTAGAGGTGCCTGTGCCTGTTATCCCACAGAGCTCCAGCAGAGGAGCATCCAGCACCTCCCAGCTCAGCCAGACCCCCCCAGCAAGGATGGAGCTGGATAGAATGGACTCAGCTCAGGGAAGGGTTCAGCCTGGACGTGGCCAAGGTGAGGGATAAGGAGACAAAGAGACAAACACAGAGCAACAGGAAGATTCAGTAAGAAGAGGAAGGCCCCTTAAGAACAGGAAAATCCATTCCTATGGTGCAAACACCAGCTCCAAGGGAAGGTATGGAGACAAAACGTATGGACAGAGGAGAGGGGATGGGAATTCTGCTCCCAGGCCCTTCCCAGCACCAGTGTAACACTGGATATGGAACAGCCCTGCCTGTCACCAGGGGCAGCAGGGCTGGGGACACTCCTGCCCTCAGTCCCTCCTCTGCTCTCCACGGGCTTGGCCCCCTCAGCCAGGACACAGAAGGGATTCTGACAGCAATGAAACATTCCTGTTTGTGTCCATGGATTCTCCTCCTCTGTCTGAGCATCTTCCACTGGGATTTGCTGAAGTCCTCCCTGCCTGTGGAGCAGGGCACGACCTGGGGCCGTCAGAGCCCAAAGTGCAGATCCAGGATCAGGGTCAGACTTGAATTAAACAAAGCTCCAGCTCTGCCCTGCCCTGCCCTGCCAGCCTCTGCTGGGGCACTGCTGGGAGGGAATGGAGCAGTGCCTGGGAACAGGGATGACACACTGAGCACAGGGCCCAGCACAGCTGGATTATCACAGCTCCAGAGGGGCATTGCCCCCCAAATCCTGAGGGGAGCCAACACCCTGTGGTGCCAACACCCACCCTGGGCCTTCCCAGTGCCCTGGGGGGCCCCAAAACCCACCCGTGGGCTCAGACCAGGCTGAGAGGCAGAGAGGGATGGGCAGAGGGAGAGGAGGGACCCCCAGGAAGCATCCAGGAGCACTGGGATCACCTGCCAGGCACTGCCTGCCCGGGGGTGTGAGGGGTGAGCCCAGCCCCTGCCCCAGCAGTGCCAGCACAGAGCCTGGGCCACGTCCTGCTCCATACCTGGAAAACCAGGATACAGGGAGCAGTGGGATGAGCCAGGAGCCACAGCCTGGGTGAGAACCCCCAGCTGTGCTAGCCCAGGACAACAAATCCCAAACAAAGGCAGCCAGGAAAGCACATCAGTGCTCAGCCCAAGCAGGAGGAATTCCCAGTTCAGGGGAACTTCCAGAGGTTCTTCAGCCCCTTCTGCTCCCCGAATTTCACTAATCCCTCCCTCTCCAGAAACACAGGGAAGGGCTTTGGGTCTATAATAATATTTAAGATGTTTTCTGCTTCTTATGAAATGAACTAAAGAAAGGGAGTCCCAAAGGCTCAGAGGGAGAAGCCAAGGAGAACGTGTGGAGCAGGGAATTTATAGGGGAATGTGGCAGCTTTCCACGTGTTCTGCAGCCACAGCAGGGGCTGGGATTCATGGAAGAGTCACCTGATCATCAGGAATTCACTGCACTAGTTAAAGCCCACCTGGCTGGAACCAAAAAGGTTCCCTGTGTGGCTGTAAAGCTGTGAGGAAGAGATGGTTTGGGAGCTGAATGTTCCCAAAATGGAGGAGTTTCACGGAATAAGGAATGACAACCTGACTTCTGAAAGGAATAATGTCTGAAAATATAGAGCAGTGTATATATATAGAGTATAATGGCATGATTTGGAATTTAGGACCATCATCACACACTTTGGGGGGGTTTTAACAACAAAACTTCTCCAGAAATACGGATTTGAGTGACAGAAAGTGATTTAAGTCATATTTGTTAACAAAAACTTATAATGCTCTATCCATTTATAAAACAAATCATGACCAGAACTACAACCAACAAACAGTTACTCCACAAATAGAAAGTTTACTACAACCAGCATCCATAGAACAGCTTGAAATGGCACAAACCAACCCCATTTCTGGGTCCTGGGGTTCTAGAGCAGACAAACATTTCTATAAATCACTTCAGGACCTGGATCACAGCGTGAAGTTCACGTTAATAAGTTAAACAAGGAAGTTTCAGTGCATTTTTAGCATTTGGAAACAGAAAGAACAGAGCCAGGGGCTGTGACAGAGGGAGGAGCTGCAGGATGACAGAAACCCTCGGGGGTTAAATCCCCCCAAATTCTGTTTTTAACACGTGGAGCCAGACACACCTGCCAGGCCTGGGGGTAAAAGCCTGGCCAGAGCAGTGAAACAGTGATAAAAGAGGATTTGCTCCTGTTTTCCATGGGTTTGGAATGAAATCCCAAACACTCTGGCTCTGTGGGGACACACAGAGCACACGGAGGGAGGAGCAGCAGGACACGGCTGGGGCAGCTCCCAGCAGGATTTTCCCTGGAGCTGGGCTGGAGAGAGGCTCAGCACCCCCCAGATCATGGACAGGGCATTCCAAGGAAAGGGAGACACAACCCCCCAACCCTTGCAGGCCATACCTTGCTCTGCTCCCCTCCTCTCTCTTCGGGTCTCTCTTCCCAGCCTCAGCCTGAAAGGCAAAGCCCAGGGTCAGTGTCCAGCAGTTCCAGAGGCTCCAGCATTCCAGAGCCCATCTCCAGCATCCCAGAGCCCATCTCCAGCATTCCAGAGCCCACCACCCCAAACTCGGGCACCAGGGAACTGTTCTAGAGCCCAGAGCAGGGATGTCCTGAGCTGGCCCTGCAGGGGATGTCCCAGCACTCTGCAGACAGAACACTGAGGGTTTGTGTCCCTTCAGGGCTGGGAGCAGAACTGGCTTTGGGGCTGGGATAGACCTGGAGGAGAGGGATGTTCAACAGTCCTCTTCCCACACAGCACCCTCTTTCCTGGACTGTGAGGATGTGAAGGGCTGCAGAGTTCAGGGGGAACAGGTTCTTCTCCTTTTCTTCTTCTCCTTCTCCTTCTTCCCCTTCTTCTGCTTCTCCTCCTTCCCCTTCTCCTCCTCCTTTTCCCCCTTCTTCTCCTTCTCCCCTTTCTTCTCCTCCTTCTTATTTCTCCCCTTTCTTCTCCTCCTTCTTCTTTCTCCTCTTTCTTCTCCTCCTTCTTCCCCTTCTCTTCCTCCTTCTTCCCCTTCTCTTCCTCCTTCTTCCCCTTCTCTTCCTTTTTATTACTGATATTATTAATATTATTAAGCAAACAGCCTTCTCTAACAACAAATTACACCCCAAGTTGAGCAAGTACCTACAAGACCCCCAGGCCAGTCCCTATCCCTTAAATCCAGCCATTCCCTGCAGGATGACTGGGTGTTCCCACAGAATGAACTCCTGGATCGGCTGTTAAATGAAATAAGGTCTCCTGAAAAAGGCACCACAATCAAAAAACCCTTTAATCTGAGATCTCCATCTCCTTTCCAAAGGCACTTCCCGAACTCCCTGCAGACAATCAGGATTGGGAACAGCAGAATTCACTTTTACTTATGGATGTGATTCCAAGGCCTTCAGTTTCCTGTAAACGTTTATCCCATAGATAAGTGCTCAAAGTAACAAGAGCATGTTCTAAGGAATTAAAACCTATTTGGTTTTTCCTCCAGAATCTGACTGAAGGGTTTCCAGAGGAATTAACTCCATGTTCCTTTGGGTCCCCAGGCACACAGCCCAGACTTTGGCAGGGAATGGAGAAGATGGACAAGAGGGAACAGACTCCAAATGCAGCGAAGGAAAACAGCTGGGAAAAAATCAGTTTTCCCTGTTCTCAGGCATTTTTGTCTCCCCCTCAGCTACAGATAAAAATGGAGCCCTGAGTTTAACCCCAAAGCACAGGCTGTGACATTTGGGCAAAAGCTGGGACAGGGGCACTGCCAGCATGGAATGTGCTCCAGTGGCACATCCTCCTCCCTGCTCCAAGACTTCCTCCCTATTTCTGCCATTTCAGCACTACTAAATTCAGACACTATCAGCAAATCCCAGAAATCCAACTCTAAAGGGATGGAGCAGCACTTCCATGGCTGCTCTCCCCCTAAATGAGCTCTAGAGTGCCCCAAAATGTGCAGCTGGGAAGAAATGTCTGGAAAACAGTGTGGGAGTGCCCTTCTTTGTTGGCACTGACTTCAGATGAAACATTCCCAGGGACAAAGGGATGTTCTTCTGTCCCTCCAGACACAGGGAGCAGCTGGAAAAGCGGATTTGAATCACTCTGGTGGATATTCCTCATTGGGAGGACTAAAGGGAAGGGTCTTTTCCTTATTTTTCAGTGCTAAGGAGCTTATTCCTTACAATTATTAGACTTGAGTAAAAGTTTGTTAAGGATTTGTTAATTTTCCTCAGCTACAAAGTTCAGGTAATTAAAGATGTGGAAAAAGGAGGGAGGGGAAAAGTGGGATTATCCTGAATTTAGGCTAATTAATTGCTCACAAAGAGGGAACTGCAGCACTTCCACCACGGATGAGGGGTCAGGACAGGATGGGAAGAGCTGGGAAGGCAGCTGGGGCCTGTTTTCCCTCCCTGTGGAAGGAAAGGATGGATGCCCTTGTTGGCATTTGGAACTTTCTCCTGTGAATAAGAGTGAAGGGAAAAACCAGAGCCTCCAGCACATCCTGGTGTGGGAATGGGATCCCAAAGGCATGGCACTGAGAGGGAACAGCAACACCCGGGGAATGAGAGCTCCAGGAAAGGAATTCACATGGATAATCACCTACTGCCTCCTGGGGAGCCAGGCTGGGAGAGCTGGGGGGGTTCCCCTGGAGAAGAGAAGGCTCCAGGGAGAGCTGAGAGCCCCTTGCAGGGCCTGAAGGGGCTCCAGGAGAGCTGGAGAGGGACTGGGGACAAGGCAGGGAGGACAGGACAAGGAGAATGGCTTCAAACTGGAAAAGAGGAAATTTGGGTGGGATATTGGGAAGGAATTGTTGGCTGTGAGGGTGGGGAGGGGCTGGGATGGAATTCCCAGAGAAGCTGTGGCTGCCCCTGGATCCCTGGAAGTGTCCAAGGCCAGGCTGGAGCACCCTGGGCTGGTGGAAGGTGTCCCTGCCCAGGGCAGGGGGTGGCACTGGATGGGTTTTAAGGCCCCTTCCCACCCAAACCATTCCAGGATTCCATCCCAGAGCCCCAGGGAGGGCAGAGCAGGAGTTACCTGGGCAGGGTCCCCCCGTGGGGACAGGGAGCAGCTGAGGGTGTGCTCCCCCATGCTGTAGGGGTACTGCTGCAGGAAGCTGTGCATGGACCGTGCTGACCTGGGGGTGTCCAGCTGCAGGATGGCCTGGGGGGAACAGAGCACAGAGGGGTTTGTGAGTCACCTTTAAAAAGTTCCAACCCGTGGCCTGAAGCTGAAAACACCTCAGGTTTTGGGTGGATTTTTAGATTTTTTAGATTTACAAACGAAAATATGAAAGCTAAATAAAAGAGCAGAGTGAGTCACTGCCTTTGAAATGTCCCAAAACGAAAGTTTCAGCAATTCTGGCTGAATTTTCACTCCTCCTCAGAAATTCAGTTTTTTCCCAGGTTTCCTCCACGAAAAACCTACTTTTTTTCCCGTCCCCAAAAGGCACCTTGCAGAATTTATTTAATGTGCTTACCTTGTTTTTATTCTTCAGCACAACGTAATGGTCGACCTTCCCGAAGCGAAGCCCCACACAAACCACTTCCAGCTCCCTGTATCCATCATCTGGCAAATTCCCAAGGTGCACAAACTGGTTGTGGATGGATTCAGTGTTTACCTAAAAAAAAAAAAAGGGATGGCAAAAGCTGCTTTAACCTTGGCAGACACTTTATGGGGCAAAAGAGCCTCAGAGACACCTCATTTCCCAGGCAGGGCCCAGAAACATCCAATAAATCCCAGGATTTTGGGAGGATCAAAGGGACATAAAGGCACCAGCAGACTCCTGAAATCCCAAATAAGTCTGACCTTTTATATTTGGAAGTTGGGTCTGTTTTGCAAACACTGATTCCCAACAGACTGGAGCAGTTTTGTTTGTACCCAGGAGAACCATAAGGAGGGAGCAGATCTCCCCAGGAACATTCCCAGTGGGAAATTCAAGCCTTTGGGGTTCCTTGGGAAGTGGTTTATTGCTGGCTTTAACCAAATCCTTCTGTCACTGCTGTTCTTGGAGTCACTCCTGGGGGCTCCTGTGCCAACACTCCCACAGGGACTGACCCTCCATCCCCAGGGATTGACCCTCCAGCAGGAACAGCCTGGAAATGCTTTTCCCAGCAGAAATAAAACCAAAATTTAACTCAGCTGTACCTGCACTGTACAGAAATGCTGTGTATGTTCATTCCCAGCTTCCAGGAAACATTTAACTCAATAGGAAACTGAGACAACAGTTCAGTTCCCAATATTTCAGTAGGAAGGACACTAATGCCAATTAAATCAAGGGATTTGAGAGTATGTGGAGGAAAGGTTGGGAGTAACTCACCTGAGGGTCAGAATCTTTAATCAGGGCAGTAAATATGGCTTCCTTTAAAAAGAAGAAAGAAAAAAGGTAAGATTTGAGCTGTAAAATACAGTCACTGACTCCCCATAAGGATTAATTTGAGCTTTATTACTCAAACCAACACCTCCCTGCCCCTCTGCTCCTCTCACCCCAGACCAGCCTCCCAAGCACATTTAACAGGACCAATTTGCAGCTGCACAAACCCCTTATTTCAATCACCAG
This sequence comes from Neopelma chrysocephalum, assembly GCF_003984885.1. Classification (NCBI taxonomy): domain Eukaryota; kingdom Metazoa; phylum Chordata; class Aves; order Passeriformes; family Pipridae; genus Neopelma; species Neopelma chrysocephalum. Next base: position 15,884 of record NW_020938015.1, read on the forward strand.
ACAGTGTTCGAAATTCATCTTCAACCAAAGCATCCTGCCCTGAAGGGAAGTGTCCCCAGCTGAGCAGGAGCTCCCCTGGGTTCCCTCACTCACTTCATCCCTGATGCTCTGGTACTGAGGCACCAGGCTGATGCTGAGCTGCTTCCCATCCAGGGACATGGGGAAGCAGGTGTAGAATTTCACCATGGAATCTGCAGCTTTCCTGTTGATTTCCAGGTATGCCTGAGAGAAAAAACACAAAAATTTAAAGGAAAACTGGAATTTATCAAAGGCATCTCCCATCGGTGCCTCCTGCACCTCATTCACACCCCTTACAGACTCCATTATGCTTCTCCAGGCAGAAACACCACCAAATCCCACTAAAATACCTTTTTGTGAGAGGACAGAATCAGCACATCCTTCAGGCCTCCAAAGGGCTTTGCCAGGTTGGAAACTTCCTCCACGGAATATCCCTTGTCGGGCAGGTTGGAAACCAGGACCACACACAGGTCATCGAGGTCCTGCAGGACACAAAGGCACCTTGGCTGCCACTCCTTCCACCCTAAATCCCAGCTGGATGCCCAGAGCTGGGCCTGCCCCATCCCTGGAGGTGTCCCAGGCCAGGCTGGATGGGACCTGGAACAACCTGGGCCCATGGAAGGTGGGATCAGATGGGATTTAAGGTCCCTCCGCACCCAAACCAGTCTGGGAGTTTGTTCTCACCAGAAATAAACAGGAAGGGGGTTAAACTGGACGTTTTCAGACACTACAGCAACACCTGGAAGTGGCTCCAGGTGTGTTCCTACAATTCCCACCCTCCCACTGACCTTCCTGGCTGGATCTGCTGATTCCTCGCTCGCTGTGCCCGTTCCTGGAGGCTCTGAAAAACAGGGAAGGAGGAGTTCAGTGCTTCAGGTTCCTTTAAATACCTCAGAGCTTTAAGAACTTCCTGCATTGCATTTTACCCCTTGTGAAACATCAATATTAAATATTCACTTAACAGTGACAAACTGGTGAGACACAGACAGTGTTATGGAAATGCTCCCAGAAAGAACAGGTCCAAGGTGGGAATGTCCAGCCTGGAGAAGAGAAGGCTCCAGGGAGACCTTAGACCCCCTTCCAGTGCCTAAAGGGGCTCCAGGAGAGCTGGAGAGGGACTGGGGACAAGAGATGGAGGAACAGGACAAGGGGGAATGACTTCAAATTGGGAAAATGGAGATTTGGGTGGGATACTGGGAAGGAATTCTTCCCTGTGAGTGTGGCAAAGGGACTGGAATGAATTTCCCAGAGAAGCTGTGGCTGCCCCTGGATCCCTGGAAGTGCCCAGGTTGGACAGGGCTTGGAGCAATCTGGGGTAGTGGGAGGTGTCCCTGCCTGTGGCAGGAGTGGAACTGGGTGGGATTTAAGGTCTCTCCCAGTCCAAACCATTCCATGATTCCAGGATTCTCTGACCTTTCCTTATCAGTACTATCTCAGGCACAGTAACTGAGAATTAACCCACACTTGAGCCTGGGTTTAACACCCAGTCTGCTCTGGATGAGTTACAGAACACGTGGAAAACAGGAATGACTGAACCAACGGGGTTAAATGAGAGGTGGAGCTGCAAACAGAGAGCCTGGAGCCAGGGGGGTCAATGCCAGTGTCCAATCACACTGACAGCTCCTGCTAGGACTGTCCTGGCTGCTGAAATACAGAAATCTCAGGGGTCTGCAGCCCCTCTGGGGGCTTTCAGCCCCTTCAGCCACCCCGATGAACTGCCGGGTTCTGGTCCAGCCCCTGAACCTGCTCTCCCAGATTTTATTTCCTGGAATCCCGCGTCCTTTCCATGTCCTGGCTGGAAAGCATCTCAGGCAGCCCCCAAGAGCAGAGAGGTTTTAGACACCTTTGCAGTTTCCCTGGTTTAATTAAAGCTTTCTCAGCCTCAGGCCCATCCAGCGCCGGTGCCTGAGGGGGGTGGGACGGGCTCCCTGACAAACAAACAAACCCATAAAACATCCCCATGTCCAGCTGCTCATCCCCCATGGAACAGGGCAGGACAGACAGGGGTTACCTGGCACAGGGGAGGGATTGGGCTGGCTCTCCATGGGCACTGCAGGCTCTGGGATTCCATCCTCTCCCGTGACACTCTTTGGATCCGACGGCTCCGCTTCCTCAGCTCCCACCCCGGGCTCTGCCGAGGGCTCAGCATCTCCATCCTCGGCTTGTTCTGCCAGGGACCAGCAGGAAAAGGCAGTTTTTGTTTCTAGAGGTCAATTAATCCACTTGCAGCAGCAGAATGAGCTGCACTGTGCATCTTCTGTCACATACTCAGAGGCCTCCCAGAAAATAAATCCCTGCTCCTCCTTAACCATGGACAGAAAATCCAGGGAAAGCTTTGTCCCAAACTCACCCATTCCCTGGTTCTTTGGCTATTCCCCATCCACAAACAGCCCTGACAACCCCTGCAAGGAGGGTGTTTGCCTGTGCAACGATCCACTCGTGGGCAAGGCCAGGAAAGGGGAGAAACCCTGGACTCCCAGCCTGGAATGGCTGTGCTGGGAAGGGAAAAGCAGCTCCTGCTTCCCCAGGGAAGAGGGAAACTCCTCCCTCCTCTCACCTGCAGCACTTGGAGTTTTCCTGACCTTCCGTTCTCCTGGCACTGTTGATTTCTTGAGCTTTTCCTTTTTACCTACAGAAATACCCCAAAACCAGGTGTCAGCAGAAATGCTGATTATATGTAACTTAAAACCAATATAAAGTGTTATACATACAACAAATATTGTACACATACTACAATAAAATAGCACAGCAATATTATACATGCATGCTAATAATAAATTAATTGTTGAGACAAATATTGCTTATCAATATTATATTCATATTATTGTGAAGAAAAAGACATTATACATGCAATAATATAATAATACCATAAAATATGGAAAGTTATTATATAATAAAATATAATAGAAATAAAATATAACGATAAAATAGAATATTATACATACAATAACATACATACATATGTACAATATATACACAAAAATCAGCTTAATCTGCAGCAATTCAACTGATGTGACCAAAAAAACCACCCAAACCCTAATCCAGCAGTTCATCCCCACAAAGATGCTGAGGAATGAATCAATAAATCTGTAAAAACCACAATTTCCCACAGAAATCATGGCTGCTCCCTAAGTGAGACAATAAAATAAATCAATCAAGCCAATAAATTAATTAATAAAGACAACAGACAACCTCCCCCCAGTCTCACCTGTCGGGGGTTTGGGGGTCTTGGTGCTGGTGGTTGGAACTTTTCTATCAGGAGAATAAAAAATAATCAGTTTTAAAGACAATTAGCAAATATTAAAACAGCTTTAAAAAGCTCAAACCCAGGGAAAAAAACCAAAAATGGATATGAGTCCATTTGGTTCCCAGTCATTACCATTAACACCAATTTATGCAAAGGCAACACTCACTTGGTACTGGTTGAAGCTTTTTTAACCGTCAGAACTCGTTTTTTTACGGTCTTTTTGACCTGGAATGGAAAGAAAAACAGTGACTGCAGCACTTGGACTTTATTTGTAAATATGTGTGGCCACATAAAAACCATTAATAATTATCAATAGTAATTAAGTATATATAGAATATGGGTTGTGTTCCTCACTGTTCAACTGTAATTTTTCACATATGATCCATACTTTTTATAAATCTGTTTGTGTAGACATACATATATAAATAGGATTATTCTTAAAAGTAGTATTAATAATTAATAGTATTTAACACATATATAAACATAGCCAGCATCTTTCACTGCTTGCTAAACTGTTGTTATTCACAGATCTCCATCAGCACTCACACATTTGCATCCCAAATTTAACCACGGAAAAGGCAAATCTGGAACGAGGGAGTGTATTTGCATATCTATTTTTACCAGAAAAGGGGAATTCTGGAATGGAGAAGAGCACTTCTGATGTATTTTAAGCCGCTGTTTCTGCAGCTGAAGCCATTGACCCCCTCCCGGGGTTTCCCTGGAGCAGAACTCCAGCCTGGTTTGGGATGAGAGGCTCCCACCTGGCCGGGGTTTCCCTGGGGTTTCCCTGGAGCAGAACTCCAGCCCAATTTGGGGTGTGAGGCTCCCACCTGGTCGGGGGGTGCCCAGGATTTCCCTGGGGTGTGTGGAGCAGAACCCCAGCCTGGTTTGGGGTGTGGGGCTCCCACCTGGCTGGGGGGTGCCCGGGGTTTCCCTGGGGTTTCCCTGGAGCAGAACTCCAGCCCTATTTGGGGTGTGGGGCTCCCACCTGGTCTGGGGGTGCCCTGGGTTTCCCCGGGGTGTGTGGAGCAGAACTCCAGCCTGGTTTGGGGTGTGGGGCTCCCATCTGGCCAGGAGGTGCCCTGGGTTTCCCCAGGGTTTCCCTGGGGTGTCTGGAGCAGAACTCCAGCCTGGTTTGGGGTATGAGGCTCCCACCTGGCCGGGAGGTGCCCGGGGTTTCCCTGGAGCAGAACTCCAGCCTGGTTTGTGGTGTGAGGCTCCCACTGGGCCGGGGGGTGCACTGGGTTTCCCCGAGGTGTCTGGAGTAGAACTCCAGCCTGGTTTGGGATGAGAGGCTCCCATCTGGCCGGGGGGTGCCCGGGGTTTCCCTGGAGCAGAACTCCAGCCTGGTTTGGGATGAGGGGCTCCCACCTGGCCGGGGGGTGCCCGTGGTTTCTCAGCCACGCTGATCCGGATGCGTTTCCCGTTGAGCAGCACGGGCTGTGTCTCCCCGAATTTCACAGCAGCAATCACGGCCTCCTTGTAGTTCATCTCCAGGTAGGCCTGAAACACAGGGAATTCCTGCTCTGACTGTGCCTCCAGGCACAGGACACAGCTCACTGGGACTCCTCCTCAGCAACGTGCTGGGGATGGAACTGGGGGTGCTGAATCCACGTGGAATTTGATGGGCAAGTCTGGATTTCAGCGTTACACCAGAACCACCCCATTGCCTCCAGCTGCCACGGCTCAGGTAGAATAAAACAGAATAATTTAAAAATGACACATAAATAATTTATAGTTATACATAATATACATTATAGATATGAAAGTCTACATTCTGTGTGACCTATAATGCATTATATTATTATATATAATGTCTAATGCATAATTTATAGGTAAAATTAAATATTATACATAATATACATTATAGATATGAAAGTCTACATTTTATGTAATCTATAATGTATTATAATATTATATATAATGTCTAATGCATAATTTATAGGTAAAATTAAATATATTTAAATAGATAAAGACATGATATATTATATATTATATACATTGTATAATATACAACATAATACATTATATATTATATGCATTATATCCTATAGAATATATGTAATATGCAACATAACACATTATATATTAAGAATCTATAAGTTATACGTATAAATCATATATATATATATATATATAATAAAATGAAAAAATGTAGGGTCTGAATTTGTATCAGTTTCCCAGTTCCAGCTATTCCAAGATATATATATATATTTTTTTTTTTCATTTTATTACACACACACATATATATGTGTAGAATAAAATGAAAAAATGTAGGGTCCGAATTTGTATCAGTTTCCCAGTTCCAGCTATTCCCAGATATCACGTGTGACCTTAAAGCTTCTCAATAGTTTGTCACTAATGCCATGTTGCCCTGAGGTTCCCCGTGTCCCCAGTTTTCCCTGTTGCCCTGAGGTTCCCTGTGTCCCTGGTCTTCCCTGTTGCCCTGAGGTTCCCTGTGTCCCTGGTTTTCCCTGTTGCCCTGAAGTTCCCATTGTCCCTGGTTTTCCCTGTTGCCCTGAGGTTCCCCCTGT
>NW_020938016.1:0-1346 GCF_003984885.1 Neopelma chrysocephalum
TCCCTGGGGTTTCCCTGGAGCAGAACTCCAGCCTGGTTTGGGATGAGAGGCTCCCATCTGGCCGGGGGGTGCCCGGGGTTTCCCTGGAGCAGAACCCCAGCCCTGTTTGGGATGAGAGGCTCCCACCTGGCCGGGGGGTGCCCGTGGTTTCTCAGCCACGCTGATCCGGATGCGTTTCCCGTTGAGCAGCACGGGCTGTGTCTCCCCGAATTTCACAGCAGCAATCACGGCCTCCTTGTAGTTCATCTCCAGGTAGGCCTGAAACACAGGGAATTCCTGCTCTCACTGTGCCTCCAGGCACAGGACACAGCTCACTGGGACCCCTCCTCAGACCCGTGCTGGGGATGGAACTGGGGGTGCTAAATCCACGTGGAATTTGATGGGCAAGTCTGGATTTCAGCGTTACACCAGAACCACCCCATTGCCTCCAGCTGCCACGGCTCAGGAAGAATAAAACAGAATAGTTTAAAAATGACACATAAATAATTTATAGTTATACATAATATACATTATAGATATGAAAGTCTACATTCTGTGTGACCTATAATGCATTATACTGTTATATATAATGTCTAATGCATAATTTATAGGTAAAATTAAATATTATACATAATATACATTATAGATATGAAAGTATACATTCTATGTAACCTATAAAGTATTATATTATTATATATAATGTCTAATGCATAATTTATAGGTAAAATTAAATATTATACATAATATACATTATAGATACGAAAGTATACACTTTATGTAATCTATAATATATTATAATATTATATATAATGTCTAATGCATAATTTATAGGTAAAATTAAATATATGTAAATAGATAAAGACATGATATATTATATACATTGTATAATATACAACATAATACATTATATATTATATGTATTATATCATATAGTATATATGTAATATGCAACATAATACATTATATATTAAGAATCCATAAGTTATACGTATAAATCATATATATATAAAATAAAATGAAAAAATGTAGGGTCTGAATTTGTATCAGTTTCCCAGTTCCAGCTATTCCAAAATATATATATTTTTTTTTTTCATTTTATTACACACACATATATATATATGTGTATAATAAAATGAAAAAATGTAGGGTCCGAATTTGTATCAGTTTCCCAGTTCCAGCTATTCCCAGATATCACGTGTGACCTTAAAGCTTCTCAATAGTTTGTCACTAATGCCTTGTTGCCCTAAGGTTCCCAGTGTCCCTGGTTTTCCCTGTTGCCCTGAGGTTCCCTGTGTCCCTGGTTTTCCCTGTTGCCCTGAAGTTCCCATTGTCCCTGGTTTTCCCTGTTGCCCTGAGGTTCCCCCTGT
>NW_020938017.1:0-510 GCF_003984885.1 Neopelma chrysocephalum
GGCTCCCACCTGGCCGGGGGGTGCCTGGGGTTTCCCTGGAGCAGAACCCCAGCCCTGTTTGGGATGTGGGGCTCCCACCTGGCCAGGGGGTGCCCGGGGTTTCCCTGGGGTTTCCCTGGAGCAGAACTCCAGCCCTGTTTGGGGTGTGAGGCTCCCACCTGGTCTGGGGGTGCCCTGGGTTTCCCCGGGGTGTGTGGAGCAGAACTCCAGCCTGGTTTGGGGTGTGGGGCTCCCATCTGGCCAGGAGGTGCCCTGGGTTTCCCCAGGGTTTCCCTGGGGTGTCTGGAGCAGAACTCCAGCCTGGTTTGGGGTATGAGGCTCCCACCTGGCCGGGAGGTGCCCGGGGTTTCCCAGGAGCAGAACTCCAGCCTGGTTTGGGATGAGAGGCTCCCACTGGGCTGGGGGGTGCCCGGGGTTTCCCTGGGGTGTCTGGAGCAGAACCCCAGCCTGGTTTGGGGTATGAGGCTCCCACCTGGCCGGGGGGTGCCCTGGGTTTCCCTGGGGTTTCCC
>NW_020938018.1:0-382 GCF_003984885.1 Neopelma chrysocephalum
CTTTTACATTTCCTTGATTTTCTTTTACATTTCCTTGATTTTTCTTTAGTATTTCTTGATTTTCTTTTGTATTTTCTTGGTTTTCTTCTTCATTTTCTTGATTTCCTTCTTTACTTATTTTCTTCTTGATTTTCTTCTCAATTTTCTTCTCAATTTTCTTGCTTTTCTTCATTCTTTTCTTATTTTTTGATTCTCTTGATTTTCTTCTTGTTTCTCTTGATTCCTATTTCTTGATTATTTTCTCATTTCTTGATTTTCTTGATTTTCTTCTTCTTTCTTGATTTTCTTCTTCTTTCTTGATTTTCTTCTTCCTTATTGATTTTCTTCCTTATTGATTTTCTTCTTTCTTTACTGGTTTTCTTCTTTCTTTACTGGTTTTCTT
>NW_020938018.1:10382-10784 GCF_003984885.1 Neopelma chrysocephalum
GGGAAGGACCTTAAACCTCGTCCAGTTCCACCCCCCAGGGACACCTCTCGCTATCCCAGGTTGCTCCAGCCTGGCCTTGGACACTTGGAGGGATGGGGCAGCCACAGCTTCCTTGGGAATTCCATTCCAGCCCCTCACAGGGAAAAATTTCTCTTCAATATTTCCTCCCAAGTCCATTTCTCCCTCTGTAAAGGAAGAGTCCTGATCACGTTTTATCTGTAGGGAGAACGTGGGTCTGTCAAGATTCCATAAAATCATGGAATGGTTTTGGTTGGAAGGGACTTTGGGACACCTCCCACCAGACAAGGTTGTTCCAGCCTGGCCTTGGACACCTCCAGGGATGGAGATGATGTTCTGTCCCCCCCCAGCAGCCAGAGGATTAATGGGATGGGAAAAAACCTC
>NW_020938018.1:10884-21809 GCF_003984885.1 Neopelma chrysocephalum
GGTGTGCTCCACCCCCTCTGACCCCTGTCCCTGCCCCGTGTTTGCCGTTCCAGACCCACCTCCCCAACATCAAGGTCCACGCCTACTTCGCCCCGGTGACCCCCCCGCCCTCGGTGGGCGGGAGCCGACAGCGCTTCTGCAGATGCTGCATCATCCTATGACGCTGGAATGCTCATCCTGGCAAAACTGAGGCTGGAATTGCGCCCGGGGCATTCCGGGGGACACACCAGTACCTTGGAGGGGAGGCGATCCCGGTGTCGTTTGCGAGGGCCAGTGAGCAGGGCTGGGAGCCCCCCCCGGAGCCCCCCCGGAGCCCCCCGGGATCCCACCTGTGCCGGCGGGAACGGGGACTCGGCTTTGGAGCGGGATAATCCCGGCCCATCCCCGCTGGGCTCGCTCAGCTGAACCCCCCCCCCCCTGCTGTGGGAAGGATGGGAGGGCTTCTGACCCCGGAATGAACTGATGCTGCTGGTGGGGCTGGAATAGGAACCGGAATCCTTGGAATTGGGGACTGGGGGGAGAGGAGAGGGACTGGCTTTAACCACCCCCGCAGCCGTTGTCCAGGAGGGAAAAAAAAAAACCCAACAAACCTGAAAATCCCAAACCTGAAGCTCCATGTCCCGTTTTTCAGCGAGGGAGTGAAAGAGCAGCTGCTGAGCCGGAATTCCCCCTGGGAGCCAGGATTTACTTGGAACCCGGGATGTTCCTGGGAGCCAGGAATTCCCCCCTGTGCTCCCACCCTGGCCGTGCTCATGTCTCTCCCATATCCACCCTGTCCAGCTCGGAGGTTTTCCCAGGTGGTTGTGGTTGACCTTGGAATCTGTGATGTCGGATTTTTTGACCCTCCCCACCTCCTGCTTTTTTCCTTTTTTTTTTGTTTTTTTTTTTCTCCTTTCAGCGGGTTTTTAATTCAGTCGTTTCTTTGACATCTCCCAGCCCAAAGTGACGAATCCTTAATTTCAGTTTTAAAAAGGAAATTTTTTTTCCCCAGGAGAAGCCCGAGCCTGTCGGGAAGGTTTTTAAGCCTACCCCAGGCTGGGCTCTCGTGGGAATTCTTGGCCTGTTTGAGCAGGGATTGGGTGTCCAAATTTATTCTGATTTCAGGTTTTATCCCAGTGACAAGGATATAATTCCCAATATAGGGAATAATATATATATATATTTATATATAATTCTCAATACAGGGATAAAGTTCTAGTCTGTGTTCCAGCGACTGTAAGTTCCCTCCTCCTGTCCTTTCCCTCCATCCCTTCATCTTGTCCCCAAGGAAAAGCAAAGTAGAACCTCTTTGCTTGTTGCCCTCATGAAGAAATAAGGATTCCCTGAAGGAGCAGGTCTGGGATCTGCCCTGGCTCCAGGGAGCACTGGGGGCTTTCCCGACCTTCCCACCTTCCACAGGTAAGTGTGGAGCCCCCAGGAGGACCCACGGGGATGGAAAGGGGTTGGGATGAGCCAGGCCCAGCTCTGGGGGGGGGGGGGGGGGGGGGGAGGGGGGGGGTTGGGGGCTGGTTTTTGGGGCGTTTCAGGCAAAATCAGCGCAGGTGCTCCAGGGGAGCACGGAGAGCACGGACTGATCCGGGCATTCCAGGTGCCCGGGGTGGAACTGCTGGGCAGATCCCAAGGGTTTAACGGGGCAGGGCCTGGATCAGGCTCTGGGGGGAGCTGAGCTGTGTCAGTCATTCCCGCTGGATGGATGGAAGGAGCTCTGGTGTCCGTGGATATTCCCGCCCGGCTGGGGCTGAACCGCCGAGGAATTGGGGCCTCCCCTGGGTCCTGAGGAATTCCTTTGGTGGGAGAAGAGCGGGTGCAGCACCAGGAATGGCTCTTCCAGGGTCTGGGGGGGGGTTGTTTTTTCACCAGGAGTTTGCTCCAAGGACAACGAGCTGCTTCCCAGGCTCTCCAGGCACAGGAGGGTCCCTGGGAGCTGCACTCCCTCCACCTCCCCCCCAGTCCCCCCAGTCTGTGCTCACGGTCTGCTGGGAGGAACTCCAGGCTGCTGTGGTTAAAAGGATACTGTCAATGCCTTCCTGTAGATGCTTTTCAATCCCTTATATTTATTCAAATCCCCTTTAGCGCTGTGGATTCTCCCTCTCTCCTCCAGAGAGAGAGAGAGAGAGAGAGGCTTCATTTCCAGAACTTTCTCCAGGTTTCGGGGTGGCAGAGGATGGTGATCACCCAGCAATCACAGGATTTGCACAACTCTGGGAAAAAAAAAAACAAAACAAAACACTTTGTTCAGTTCATACTGTGGCAGGGGAGAGCGAAAAGTGGGATTTCGGAGGCGGGGTGGAGTTGGCTGACTGGATTCCTTTGGAACAGAGCAAGAGTTTTCCAGGGAAAACTCAAGAACACAGAACCCAAAGCATTCTCTTTTTCTGTTTGCCAACCAGGGTGGCAGCATTAAGGTAGCTCAAAACTACTTGACAGTGTCCTTTTAAATCAATTATCCGTCTTCAAATGGACTCTTCCTGATGTTTGTATTTATAAGTACCAATAAACACCATTTTCCAAGCCCTGTCTCACCCGAGAGATAACTTTGGGGAGGAAAATCCACCTCCTGCACCTGGGGGAGGAGGATGTTTGGGGGTTCTCCAGGTGTGTGAACCCCTGGCACGGAGTCTTGGAATATTTTGGGTGGGAAGGGACACCCCCAGGGACACCTTCCCCTGGTCCAGGTTGCTCCAAGCCCCCTCCAACTCTGGGATCCTTCCCGAGGGGCTGGTGAGGGGTGGGTGGCTCAGCTCCCCCTCAGGTGGCTGTGAAGGGTGTTGGGCACTGGGAGTCTGCTCCCAAAATTTAGAGGAATTGCCCCATCCTGTGATTTTTGAGGTGTTAAAGGTCCAGGCCTGGACGAGGGTCCCACCCTGGTGCCAAACCCAGCTGGGGCAGCTCCTCAAGCCCATTCCTGGAGCTGTTCCCTGTCCTCCCTTGGGAACCTCACAGGTTGTGTGCCCAGTCCTGGAACAGGGGCTGCACTGTCTGTTCCCACCTCCCAGCTGAGTTTTCCTGGACCTGCCTTCCAGCTCCTGCCCTGCTCCCAACTCCCACTGCCCCCCCCCCGTGCCCTCGGAGTGCAGATGGGGCAGGGACAAAGGGATTTCTCCAGGGAATCAGCCCCGGACCTCCTGGACTGGGAGATCCTCCGGCAGATCCAGTGCAACCAAAAATGAGGCTTTTCTGCTCTTCTGAGGCACTTTTTATCCAATTCCACTCCCACAGAGAGGGAGGACAGGGCAGCTGTGATGTGCTCTCACAGGGCTGGTTTCAAACAAGGACTTTGACAAATTTCTCTTTTCTGAACCTCGCTGTAACTTCCTCTGTATTTTTATTTGATTTTCTCTGTGTTGTTCATGGCTGGCCCACGGTGTCGTGGGGTTTGGGTTGATTTTGGGGTGTTGGGTTTTTTTTTTTGGACGGGGGGGTCAGTGTGACAAAGTTCTTGGCTTGTTCACAAGTTCTTGGTGACAGTGTCCTGAAAAATGAGGTTTGAAACATTTTGGCCTCTTCTGGTGAAGGACTGTGTGCTTGAGGGGTGGTTTTTTTTGGTAGGGGGGTTATTCCTTTAGCTTTATTTTCCATCTCAGGGTTTCTGTCCTCCCTCCCTCTGTGCCAAATCCTGGCAGAGGCTCCTCGTGCTGCAGCTTCGGGGGAGCAAAATAATGGAGAAAATCAAGGAGAAGCCTCTTTCCCTCCTCTGTGCAAATCCCTCCCCCCTTCCACACTCCAGCTCTGTCCCAGCCGGGGTTTTTAACCCATTTTTTCCTCGGGGGGGGCTCAGTCCAAGGGACTGGGCACAGAATCTGAGCCTTGTCCTGGTGCCCCCTGGGTCTGTGGTGCAGAGAGCTGGGAAATGTTGTTTTAATGGTGTGAGATCTGTGCCTTCCTGGGCGCTGGGGGTATAATAATGCATTAACTGAAAGTAAAGGTGTAGATATAGATATATAATATATGTAGCTGAGGGTAGGACCGACCCCAAACCCCTGCAGGCACCACAGGGATGAGGTCACTCTCCATCCCGGGGTTCCTCTCTCCATCCCGGGGTTCCTCTCTCCATCTCGGCATGACTCCAGCTCTGCTCCGGTGGGATTTGTCCCTTCCCGGGCTCCCGCAGATCCGGGGCCGGGTCCTACCGCAGCAGCAGCTGGAAGCCCTCGGGGCCGGGGGCTGCCCGGGGGGGGACGGGGCTCAGCCGGGGCCACCGATCGCCCCCTGCCCGGCCCCGCCCGCCCGCGGCCCCCCCCCCCGGTACCTTTGGCGATCGCCACCACGAAACTGGTCTCGTCCTGGAGGGTCCTGAGCATCTGCGGGGCACGGGGAGGGTCGTGAGAGGGGCCGGGGGGGTCCGGACCGTGTCTGTCACCCCCTGGGTGTCCCCATGTCCTCACCGCGTCGCTGACGAGGACGTGGATGCCGGAGGGTCCCTGCCGGGAGACCCGCAGGATCTGGGCCGGGGGGAGCCCCAGGAGCTCCGCGAGCTTCCCGGTGAGCTCGGCCACCGTCAGCTGCTCCAGGTGCAGCTCCTGGTACAGCCCTGGGGCGGGATGGGATGGGATGGGATGGGATGGGATGGGATGGGATGGGGACGGGGCTGTGAGCGCCCACCCTCCATCCCTGCTCTCCCCTGCACCTGAGCCCCCTCACACACCCCCGAGCCCCCACCCCGCACACCTGAGCCCCCTCACACACCCCTGAGCCCCCACCCCACACACCTGAGCCCCCGTCCTCCACCTCCTCGGCCCCGCCGGGCTCCCGCGCCACATAGAGGGTCAGCCGGGGCCGCGGGCACCTGAAGGGGCAGAGAAGGGTCTGGCGGGGGGGCTCGGGACGCGGCCGGGCCTCCCGGAGCCTCCCGGGGGTCCCCAAAAGGAGCCCACCTGCCCGCCAGCGCGTGGCACAGGCGGATCCCGTCGGGGGCCCCGCAGATCTGGATCAGGTCCCTCCGGGAGAGCTTCAGCAGGTCGGCGCCTGCGGACAGGGGGGCTCAGGGAGCGGCGGATGGCGGGGGTGGGCTCTGCCCCCCACCCCGGCCGAGGGTCTCACCCGTGAAGTTGGCGAACGCGCGGGCGCAGGCGGAGAAGCGGCGCCGGAGGAGCCACTGCTGCGTCTCCAGGGGGGATGCGCAGGGACTCAGCGCCTGCGGGGGACGGGGGGTGCTCAGAGGGGGCGCGTCCTCAGCCCACCCAGCCCCTCCCGGGGAGGCTCTCGGGGGGCTCCCTCACCTCGCCGGGACTCTCGGCGGGTCCCTCGGCAGCGCAGGCGGGCGACACACACCCCCTGCGGGAGGGGCCGGGGCTCAGCGGGGACCCCAAAAGTGCGGGGCGCGGGGGGGTCCCGAGGGGCCCCACTCACCTCTCGGGGCTCAGCAGCTTGAAGGGGTGCGGGGTCGGCAGTCCCGGGGTGCCCGGGGGGCTGTGGGGGGCACCCAGCGCGTCCGGCCACGGGGCGCACTGAGGGTGGAGGGGGGTCATGGCCAGAGGGGCCCGGGGGAGGCACCCCCGGCCAGCGGGGAGGGGGCGCCGGGGCCGGGTCCCACCTCGGCCAGCACGGTGCTCTCGTAGGACGGCTGGAATTTCTCCCGCTCCGGCGGCGGCTGCTTCTCCACCTTCTCCCGGTCCGTCTTCTGCTTCCTATCGGCCCCCTTGGGCTGTGCCGGGGGGTCAGGGCGGCCCCGGGACCCCCAGGACCCCGAATCCCTGAGGCACCCGGACCTCTGGGGTGCCCAGACCCCCACCCACCCCCCCTCCCGCGCACCCACCCCCGGCTCTGCCGCAGGCGCTGCCCCGCGCTCAGGGCGGGATTTCCCCGTACGGGGGGCACTGGTCACACTGGGGTCACTGGTGACCCCCCCGATACCTTGAACACCTTGACCAGGCAGCTGGCGGAGTGCAGGTGCTCGGGGGGGTCCCCCTTGCCCCCCGCCCCGAAGGTGTCGATCTGGAGGCGGAAGGGGACCCCCTTCTCCCCCCCGTTCTTGCGCAGCGTGAACTCGGTGCTGATGCAGTGAACCTGCGGTGGAGGGGGGGTACAGCGGGGTCGGGGGCGGCCTCTGGGACCCCCCCTCAGCCCCCCAGAGCCCCCCGGCCCCCCTGGGTCCCACCTGCACGAACACGGACGTGCGCCTGGAGGGGTCCCACAGGAATTCCACCGTGTTGAGCAGCGTGGGGTGGATTTGGGGCTCGAGGACGCCGACGGAGAGCGGGATGTCTGCGGGAAGGGGGTGAGCGCGGCCCCCGCAGCCCCAGCCCGGGGCTCCCCCGGCCCCGGCACCCACCGATGTCGAGGATTCGGTCGCCGGGGCGGCTCCACCGCCAGCCCTCGAGCTGCTGCTGCTCCGAGTATTGCAGGCGCCGGTCGTGGAAGGACACCCGGACCACGCTCTGGGGACAGCGGCGGTCACGGGCTGAGCCCGCGGCCGGACACACGGACACGGCCGGACACACGGACACGGGCTGAGCCCACGGACACGGCCCCACAGGAGACTGTGCTGGACGGGGCTGGACTGGGGCTGAGCTGGGCTTCTGAAATGGGGCTGAACTGGAGCCGAACCCGATCTGAACTGGGGCCGGAATGGGATTGAGCTGGGACTGGAGCAGAGCTGAGGTGGGGTCGGACTGGGGCAGAAATGAGGAAGAACCGGGGCTGGGATGGGGCTGGACTGGAACAGAACTGGCAATGAACGGGGGTGAGATGGGGCTGGACTGGGGTAGAACTGGGACAGAACTGGGGCCGAGCTGGGGCTGGACTGGGACAGAACTGAGTCTGGACGGGGGCTCTGGCACAGCTGAACCGGGACTGCAGCCCAGAGCTCTGCCCTGAGCCTCCCCCCGTTCCGAGGGTCCCCACCCCGGCTCACCTTGACCATCCTCCGTCCCTCCGCGGGGTCCCCCCGGGGGGTCCCCACCATGCGGATCTCGTACGACTGCCCTGGGGAGGGGGAATGGGGGGCAAAGGTGGGTGCTGAGCCCCCGGGGAAAGGGGGCGTCCCTCCCCCAGATCCCCCCCGGACTCACCCTGGTTGAGGTAGGTGAGGGTCTCCTCGTGGTGCCGCACGGCGGGGGAGGTGGGGGCGCACAGGATGTACTGGAACGCCGGGAATTCCGGCTGGGACGTGGAGATGCCGTTGGGCTCCTCCTGCTTCAGGTAGGGCAGGACGGGGGGGGTCCCTGCGGGAAAACATCCCACCCAAAAAGGTGGGCACCCAGCCGTGCCTCGGTTTCCCCCCAAACCATCGGATTTGGGGGGTGGGGGCGGTACCTGAGCACCCCAGAAGGGGGGAGGGGGTACATGTCCCCGGCGCTGGACCAGTAGTGGTCGGGTTGGCCGTGCCAGAAGAGCATTTTGGGGGGGGGCTCAAGGGGGGGACACCCCACGAACAGGGTGGCAGCAGAGAGGGACAGGCGGGTGTCCCCCCCATGGCTTTATAGGCACAGGGAGGGTGATGTAAGCGGGGTTGGGCCCAGTTTGGCCCAGTTTGGCCCAGTTTGAGGTGTTGACAGTAAATAGTGGGGGGGGAGGGGGCATCGTGTTTGTTGTCACAGAGGGAGGGGAGGACACAGGGGGGGCTCCCTGAGTCCCTTTGTCCCAGCCAAGGACACCCTCCCCTGTTGTGTGTGTGTCTCCCTCGTTTTAATTCCTTTAATTTCCCCCAGATTTGGCTCATTTTCGGGAGAAAAACCTTCCCCGGACCCCCCCAAAAGCCTCCCCTGGCCATCGGCTCTGCCCTGAGCCTTTGGGGGGATTTTGGATGAATCCAAGGACTGGATTCCTGAGCCCCCAATAATCCTGCCTGGAAGCCCAAGGGGTGGATCCAGCCCCAAACTGGGGAGCAGCAGCAGCAGCTCCTCCCCATCCCGTCCTATCCCCTCCCATCCCCTCCCATCCCATCCCATCCCATCCCTCCCCGCTCCAGACACGGACACTCAGCAGGAGGGGTCCCGGATGTTTTTTTATTGGGTGCTGGAAGCTGGAAAACGCTCCCCAGCAGGGACAGCCCGCGGTCACTTCTTGGCCTCCTCCTCCTTGGAGAGGGTCTTGATGATCTCCTCCTTCTTGGCCTGCAGCCGCTCCTCCCGCCGCTTCCGCGCCTCCTTGGTCTTGGAGCGCCGCGCCTCCGCCTGGTCCCTGCGGGATCGAGGGGTCTGGATGCACCAGGAGCACCTCAAACAGCCCCAAAACCACCCTGACCCCTGTCCCCAATCTCCTGCCGCTGTCCCAGACCAGCCTTGCTCCAGCACCCACATCCCTCCCACTGGATTTTGGGGTTTTCCCTTCGCTCCAGCCCAGGAGGAGCCAGCAGGGGCTGTGTGGGGTCACGGCCTTTACTGGAGCCCAGGGTGAAGTTATTCAACATTTCCCCCTCAAGGACACAGCAGGATTTTGGGATCCCTCCCCTTCCCCTGGTCAATCATTCACTGACTCCAGCAGCTGCTCAGGAATTTCCCAGTTTCCCTCTCTCTGAGCATTAAAACCCCCAGTGAACCACAAAACTCCACCACGATCCCACATTTCTCTGCTTCCAGCCAGCCCTGCCCAGTTCGGGACCGATCCCTCCCACCAGGGCCAGAATCCACCTGGAATGACCCACGGGGAGGGGGGTCACTCCTGACAAACCCCCCCTGCCCAGGGCAGCACTCACGCCAGGAGCTTCTTGCGGGCCTTGTCCGCCTTCAGCTTGTGGATGTGCTCCATGAGGATCCGCTTGTTCTTGAACACGTTGCCCTTGACCTTCAGGTACAGGCTGTGGTACCTGCGGGGGTGGGACGGGGCAGGACATCAACCCAGGGAGGGTTTAACTCCATTCCCAAGGAGCTGGTAGGGCAGGAAGGGGGTCTGGGTGTGTGGGATGTTAACTGGGAGGTGCACGGGGTGCAAACTGGGGTGGGGTGTCTGTGGGTGCTGCCCCCACTCAGGGTGACGCTGGGATGTGACAAGGGGAACGTCACACATGGGGACCTCTCCAGCTCTGTGGAGAGGAGTTCCCATCACCTGTGTGGTGAGGTGGGAGGGTCTCAGCTCCATTTCCTGTGGGTGGGACCCCCCCTTTATTAAGTGGGCTCAGAGGTTGTGCAGAGCTTGTGGGGAGGCTCTGTCTGTCTGTCCATTCCCAGCGCTGCGATGGGTCTGGAAAGGAGCTGCTTGGGGTGTCCTGTGGGGGCCTCACCCAGCTCCCTGGTGTGAGCTCCAGTCCCCTCACAGCCCCCTGTCCCCCCCAAACCCCGTGTCCTTCCCCCCAGGGCTGCAGAGCCCCCCCAGCCCCGTGCCCACACTCACATGTGGCGGTCGATCTTCTTGGACTCGCGGTACCTCCGGAGCAGCCGCCGCAGGATCCGCATCCGCCGCATCCAGGTGACCTTCTCGGGCATGCGGGCGTTGGCCGTGCCCTTCCTCTTACCTGGGGAGCCCCAAAACCTGCCAGTTAAACCCCAAACTCCTCCCAAAACATTTAATCCCCCTCTTCAGCTCAAGTTATAAGCTATCCATGCCCAAGCCAGGGGTTTTCCATCTCTGTGACCAAACCCATTGGGATAATCCCCAGGGGTCCCATCAGCCCTGGGGACCCTGTGTGTGGCAATCCTTACTGAATTTCTAGACAGATAAGTAAAGACTTAGTATGTGAAAGACATAAACAAGAAGTCCATCAATTTTACTTTTAACATTAATTTAACTTTTAACATTAATATTACTTTTAACATTAATTTAACTTTTAACATTAATATTACTTTTAACATTAATATTACTTTCATTACTTTCAATATTTAAACTCTAGTTTGGTGGGGGATGTGTATCTGCAACCATCAAATAAAATCAGAGTCAGCCACACTGAACTGATATTCACGTTTTCCTATGCAACATTAATTTTTAAATTAAGCTGATCAGGGAAAAGTACAGCCTTGGATTTTGATGGAAGTGATTGGAACTGCCCAGGATCAAGGACTGAACAGTCACAGCCAAACTGGGGGTCTCGGGAGGGGAAGGAAGCTGAATTTTAGGGGTAGCCTAAAATTCTGGAATCCCCAGACTGGCACAGGGCCTCTCCAGGCGCTGACATCTGGGGGTGGGTCCCCTGTGCCCCGCTGTGTCTGTGGGGTGCAGCCCTCACCGATGCCCATGTGCCGGCCCTTCCTCCGGGCCAGCGTGTTCTTCCTGCAGCGGGCGCGGGAGTGAACGGTCACGGGCTTCCTGATGATCAGCCCATCCTTGATCAGCTTCCGGATCTGCTGCCCTGCAAAAACACGGCCAACACCTCCTCTGGAGCCCTCAGGTGAGCACAGATCTCCCCCCCTTTGTCCCACCTGGATGAAGGCTGGGAGTGCCACGGAAGGTGGGTTTCCCCACAGAGCCCCTCACGCTGCTGGAGCTGCTCCGTTCTCCCTCCCAAGTCTCCCTGAGAATCTCCCAATTCCCTCACTGATTATCTCACACGGCACCAGGGAGCTCTAAAAACCCTGGAAACCCCACTTTAAGGTGGAAAAAAAGCTCCTCGAGTGGCAGAATTTTACCCGAGCCAGAATTTCCCTTAAGGCAAAAGCTGGGCTTGATAATCCTGGGAGGCTTTTTCCAGCCTCAATGGTTTTATGATTCTAAACAAACTTCGCTGTCACTGAGCCTCCCAAAAGCCCTCTTCCCGCTCTGCTGGTGGATCTCTTTCCCCCAGGGCCCCTCGGGCAGAACTGTGCCCAGGATATTTCCCCCCCAGTGCCCAGGACATTCCCCCAGTCATTCCCAGTGGGACGTGCCCCACTCACGGGAGTTGGCGTTGGCGATCTCGTTGGTCTCATTGGGATCCAGCCACACCTTCTTCTTCCCGCAGCGCAGGACGCTGGAGGCCAACCTCTTCTGGAGCCGGAGCATACTGGGAGAGGGAGCGACAGGGATCAAGGGGGCTCTGCACCCCCCCTCAGAGACCCCCCCTCAGGGATCCCCCC
>NW_020938019.1:0-382 GCF_003984885.1 Neopelma chrysocephalum
CTTTTACATTTCCTTGATTTTCTTTTACATTTCCTTGATTTTTCTTTAGTATTTCTTGATTTTCTTTTGTATTTTCTTGGTTTTCTTCTTCATTTTCTTGATTTCCTTCTTTACTTATTTTCTTCTTGATTTTCTTCTCAATTTTCTTCTCAATTTTCTTGCTTTTCTTCATTCTTTTCTTATTTCTTGATTCTCTTGATTTTCTTCTTGTTTCTCTTGATTCCTATTTCTTGATTATTTTCTCATTTCTTGATTTTCTTGATTTTCTTCTTCTTTCTTGATTTTCTTCTTCTTTCTTGATTTTCTTCTTCCTTATTGATTTTCTTCCTTATTGATTTTCTTCTTTCTTTACTGGTTTTCTTCTTTCTTTACTGGTTTTCTT
>NW_020938019.1:10382-10784 GCF_003984885.1 Neopelma chrysocephalum
GGGAAGGACCTTAAACCTCGTCCAGTTCCACCCCCCAGGGACACCTCTCGCTATCCCAGGTTGCTCCAGCCTGGCCTTGGACACTTGGAGGGATGGGGCAGCCACAGCTTCCTTGGGAATTCCATTCCAGCCCCTCACAGGGAAAAATTTCTCTTCAATATTTCCTCCCAAGTCCATTTCTCCCTCTGTAAAGGAAGAGTCCTGATCACGTTTTATCTGTAGGGAGAACGTGGGTCTGTCAAGATTCCATAAAATCATGGAATGGTTTTGGTTGGAAGGGACTTTGGGACACCTCCCACCAGACAAGGTTGTTCCAGCCTGGCCTTGGACACCTCCAGGGATGGAGATGATGTTCTGTCCCCCCCCAGCAGCCAGAGGATTAATGGGATGGGAAAAAACCTC
>NW_020938019.1:10884-21734 GCF_003984885.1 Neopelma chrysocephalum
GGTGTGCTCCACCCCCTCTGACCCCTGTCCCTGCCCCGTGTTTGCCGTTCCAGACCCACCTCCCCAACATCAAGGTCCACGCCTACTTCGCCCCGGTGACCCCCCCGCCCTCGGTGGGCGGGAGCCGACAGCGCTTCTGCAGATGCTGCATCATCCTATGACGCTGGAATGCTCATCCTGGCAAAACTGAGGCTGGAATTGCGCCCGGGGCATTCCGGGGGACACACCAGTACCTTGGAGGGGAGGCGATCCCGGTGTCGTTTGCGAGGGCCAGTGAGCAGGGCTGGGAGCCCCCCCCGGAGCCCCCCCGGAGCCCCCCGGGATCCCACCTGTGCCGGCGGGAACGGGGACTCGGCTTTGGAGCGGGATAATCCCGGCCCATCCCCGCTGGGCTCGCTCAGCTGAACCCCCCCCCCCCTGCTGTGGGAAGGATGGGAGGGCTTCTGACCCCGGAATGAACTGATGCTGCTGGTGGGGCTGGAATAGGAACCGGAATCCTTGGAATTGGGGACTGGGGGGAGAGGAGAGGGACTGGCTTTAACCACCCCCGCAGCCGTTGTCCAGGAGGGAAAAAAAAAACCCAACAAACCTGAAAATCCCAAACCTGAAGCTCCATGTCCCGTTTTTCAGCGAGGGAGTGAAAGAGCAGCTGCTGAGCCGGAATTCCCCCTGGGAGCCAGGATTTACTTGGAACCCGGGATGTTCCTGGGAGCCAGGAATTCCCCCCTGTGCTCCCACCCTGGCCGTGCTCATGTCTCTCCCATATCCACCCTGTCCAGCTCGGAGGTTTTCCCAGGTGGTTGTGGTTGACCTTGGAATCTGTGATGTCGGATTTTTTGACCCTCCCCACCTCCTGCTTTTTTCCTTTTTTTTTTGTTTTTTTTTTTCTCCTTTCAGCGGGTTTTTAATTCAGTCGTTTCTTTGACATCTCCCAGCCCAAAGTGACGAATCCTTAATTTCAGTTTTAAAAAGGAAATTTTTTTTTTCCCAGGAGAAGCCTGAGCCTGTCGGGAAGGTTTTTAAGGAGCAGGTGGAGCTGCATCCCAGGCTGGGCTCTCGTGGGATTTCTTGGCCTGTTTGAGCAGGGATTGGGTGTCCAAATTTATTCTGATTTCAGGTTTTATCCCAGTGACAAGGATATAATTCCCAATATAGGGAATAATATATATATATATATTTATATATAATTCTCAATACAGGGATAAAGTTCTAGTCTGTGTTCCAGCGACTGTAAGTTCCCTCCTCCTGTCCTTTCCCTCCATCCCTTCATCTTGTCCCCAAGGAAAAGCAAAGTAGAACCTCTTTGCTTGTTGCCCTCATGAAGAAATAAGGATTCCCTGAAGGAGCAGGTCTGGGATCCGCCCTGGCTCCAGGGAGCACTGGGGGCTTTCCCGACCTTCCCACCTTCCACAGGTAAGTGTGGAGCCCCCAGGAGGACCCACGGGGATGGAAAGGGGTTGGGATGAGCCAGGCCCAGCTCTGGGGGGGGAGGGAGGGGAGGGAAGGGGGGGGTTGGGGGCTGGTTTTTGGGGCGTTTCAGGCAAAATCAGCGCAGGTGCTCCAGGGGAGCACGGAGAGCACGGACTGATCCGGGCATTCCAGGTGCCCGGGGTGGAACTGCTGGGCAGATCCCAAGGGTTTAACGGGGCAGGGCCTGGATCAGGCTCTGGGGGGAGCTGAGCTGTGTCAGTCATTCCCGCTGGATGGATGGAAGGAGCTCTGGTGTCCGTGGATATTCCCGCCCGGCTGGGGCTGAACCGCCGAGGAATTGGGGCCTCCCCTGGGTCCTGAGGAATTCCTTTGGTGGGAGAAGAGCGGGTGCAGCACCAGGAATGGCTCTTCCAGGGTCTGGGGGGGGGTTGTTTTTTCACCAGGAGTTTGCTCCAAGGACAACGAGCTGCTTCCCAGGCTCTCCAGGCACAGGAGGGTCCCTGGGAGCTGCACTCCCTCCACCTCCCCCCCAGTCCCCCCAGTCTGTGCTCACGGTCTGCTGGGAGGAACTCCAGGCTGCTGTGGTTAAAAGGATACTGTCAATGCCTTCCTGTAGATGCTTTTCAATCCCTTATATTTATTCAAATCCCCTTTAGCGCTGTGGATTCTCCCTCTCTCCTCCAGAGAGAGAGAGAGAGAGAGAGGCTTCATTTCCAGAACTTTCTCCAGGTTTCGGGGTGGCAGAGGATGGTGATCACCCAGCAATCACAGGATTTGCACAACTCTGGGAAAAAAAAAAACAAAACAAAACACTTTGTTCAGTTCATACTGTGGCAGGGGAGAGCGAAAAGTGGGATTTCGGAGGCGGGGTGGAGTTGGCTGACTGGATTCCTTTGGAACAGAGCAAGAGTTTTCCAGGGAAAACTCAAGAACACAGAACCCAAAGCATTCTCTTTTTCTGTTTGCCAACCAGGGTGGCAGCATTAAGGTAGCTCAAAACTACTTGACAGTGTCCTTTTAAATCAATTATCCGTCTTCAAATGGACTCTTCCTGATGTTTGTATTTATAAGTACCAATAAACACCATTTTCCAAGCCCTGTCTCACCCGAGAGATAACTTTGGGGAGGAAAATCCACCTCCTGCACCTGGGGGAGGAGGATGTTTGGGGGTTCTCCAGGTGTGTGAACCCCTGGCACGGAGTCTTGGAATATTTTGGGTGGGAAGGGACACCCCCAGGGACACCTTCCCCTGGTCCAGGTTGCTCCAAGCCCCCTCCAACTCTGGGATCCTTCCCGAGGGGCTGGTGAGGGGTGGGTGGCTCAGCTCCCCCTCAGGTGGCTGTGAAGGGTGTTGGGCACTGGGAGTCTGCTCCCAAAATTTAGAGGAATTGCCCCATCCTGTGATTTTTGAGGTGTTAAAGGTCCAGGCCTGGACGAGGGTCCCACCCTGGTGCCAAACCCAGCTGGGGCAGCTCCTCAAGCCCATTCCTGGAGCTGTTCCCTGTCCTCCCTTGGGAACCTCACAGGTTGTGTGCCCAGTCCTGGAACAGGGGCTGCACTGTCTGTTCCCACCTCCCAGCTGAGTTTTCCTGGACCTGCCTTCCAGCTCCTGCCCTGCTCCCAACTCCCACTGCCCCCCCCCCGTGCCCTCGGAGTGCAGATGGGGCAGGGACAAAGGGATTTCTCCAGGGAATCAGCCCCGGACCTCCTGGACTGGGAGATCCTCCGGCAGATCCAGTGCAACCAAAAATGAGGCTTTTCTGCTCTTCTGAGGCACTTTTTATCCAATTCCACTCCCACAGAGAGGGAGGACAGGGCAGCTGTGATGTGCTCTCACAGGGCTGGTTTCAAACAAGGACTTTGACAAATTTCTCTTTTCTGAACCTCGCTGTAACTTCCTCTGTATTTTTATTTGATTTTCTCTGTGTTGTTCATGGCTGGCCCACGGTGTCGTGGGGTTTGGGTTGATTTTGGGGTGTTGGGTTTTTTTTTTTGGACGGGGGGGTCAGTGTGACAAAGTTCTTGGCTTGTTCACAAGTTCTTGGTGACAGTGTCCTGAAAAATGAGGTTTGAAACATTTTGGCCTCTTCTGGTGAAGGACTGTGTGCTTGAGGGGTGGTTTTTTTTGGTAGGGGGGTTATTCCCTTTAGCTTTATTTTCCATCTCAAGGTTTCTGTCCTCCCTCTCTCTGTGCCAAATCCTGGCAGAGGCTCCTCGTGCTGCAGCTTAGGGGGAGCAAAATAATGGAGAAAATCAAGGA
The DNA here is from genome assembly GCF_003984885.1 of Neopelma chrysocephalum. Taxonomy (NCBI): domain Eukaryota; kingdom Metazoa; phylum Chordata; class Aves; order Passeriformes; family Pipridae; genus Neopelma; species Neopelma chrysocephalum. The sequence goes on from NW_020938019.1 coordinate 14,576, forward strand.
GAAGCCTCTTTCCCTCCTCTGTGCAAATCCCTCCCCCCTTCCACACTCCAGCTCTGTCCCAGCCGGGGTTTTTAACCCATTTTTTCCTCGGGGGGGGCTCAGTCCAAGGGACTGGGCACAGAATCTGAGCCTTGTCCTGGTGCCCCCTGGGTCTGTGGTGCAGAGAGCTGGGAAATGTTGTTTTAATGGTGTGAGATCTGTGCCTTCCTGGGCGCTGGGGGTATAATAATGCATTAACTGAAAGTAAAGGTGTAGATATAGATATATAATATATGTAGCTGAGGGTAGGACCGACCCCAAACCCCTGCAGGCACCACAGGGATGAGGTCACTCTCCATCCCGGGGTTCCTCTCTCCATCCCGGGGTTCCTCTCTCCATCTCGGCACGACTCCAGCTCTGCTCCTGTGGGATTTGTCCCTTCCCGGGCTCCCGCAGCTCCGGGGCCGGGTCCTACCGCAGCAGCAGCTGGAAGCCCTCGGGGCCGGGGGCTGCCCGGGGGGGACGGGGCTCAGCCGGGGCCACCGATCGCCCCCTGCCCGGCCCCGCCCGCCCGCGGCCCCCCCCCCGGTACCTTTGGCGATCGCCACCACGAAACTGGTCTCGTCCTGGAGGGTCCTGAGCATCTGCGGGGCACGGGGAGGGTCGTGAGAGGGGCCGGGGGGGTCCGGCCCGTGTCTGTCACCCCCTGGGTGTCCCCGTGTCCTCACCGCGTCGCTGACGAGGACGTGAATGCCGGAGGGTCCCTGCCGGGAGACCCGCAGGATCTGGGCCGGGGGGAGCCCCAGGAGCTCCGCGAGCTTCCCGGTGAGCTCGGCCACGGTCAGCTGCTCCAGGTGCAGCTCCTGGTACAGCCCTGGGGCGGGATGGGATGGGATGGGATGGGATGGGATGGGGACGAGGCTGTGAGCGCCCACCCTCCATCCCTGCTCTCCCCTGCACCTGAGCCCCCTCACACACCCCCGAGCCCCCACCCCGCACACCTGAGCCCCCTCACACACACCTGAGCCCCCACCCCACACACCTGAGCCCCCGTCCTCCACCTCCTCGGCCCCGCCGGGCTCACGCGCCACATAAAGGGTCAGCCGGGGCCGCGGGCACCTGAAGGGGTAGAGAAGGGTCTGGCGGGGGGGTCGGGACGCGGCCGGGCCTCCCGGAGCCTCCCGGAGGTCCCCAAAAGGAGCCCACCTGCCCGCCAGCGCGTGGCACAGGCGGATCCCGTCGGGGGCCCCGCAGATCTGGATCAGGTCCCTCCGGGAGAGCTTCAGCAGGTCGGCGCCTGCGGACAGGGGGGCTCAGGGGGCGGCGGATAGGGGGGGTGGGCTCTGCTCCCCACCCCGGCCGGGGGTCTCACCCGTGAAGTTGGCGAACGCGCGGGCGCAGGCGGAGAAGCGGCGCCGGAGGAGCCACTGCTGCGTCTCCAGGGGGGATGCGCAGGGACTCAGCGCCTGCGGGGGACGGGGGGGGCTCAGAGGGGGCGCGTCCTCAGCCCACCCAGCCCCTCCCGGGGGGCTCTCGGGGGGCTCCCTCACCTCGCCGGGACTCTCGGCGGGTCCCTCGGCAGCGCAGGCGGGCGACACACACCCCCTGCGGGAGGGGCCGGGGCTCAGCGGGGACCCCAAAAGTGCGGGGCGCGGGGGGGTCCCGAGGGGCCCCACTCACCTCTCGGGACTCAGCAGCTTGAAGGGGTGCGGGGTCGACAGTCCCGGGGTGCCCGGGGGGCTGTGGGGGGCACCCAGCGCGTCCGGCCACGGGGCGCACTGAGGGTGGAGGGGGGTCATGGCCAGAGGGGCCCGGGGGAGGCACCCCCGGCCAGCGGGGAGGGGGCGCCGGGGCCGGGTCCCACCTCGGCCAGCACGGTGCTCTCGTAGGACGGCTGGAATTTCTCCCGCTCCGGCGGCGGCTGCTTCTCCACCTTCTCCCGGTCCGTCTTCTGCTTCCTATCGGCCCCCTTGGGCTGTGCCGGGGGGTCAGGGCGGCCCCGGGACCCCCAGGACCCCGAATCCCTGAGGCACCCGGACCTCTGGGGTGCCCAGACCCCCACCCACCCCCCCTCCCGCGCACCCACCCCCGGCTCTGCCGCAGGCGCTGCCCCGCGCTCAGGGCGGGATTTCCCAGTACGGGGGGCACTGGTCACACTGGGGTCACCGGTGCCCCCCCCCCGATACCTTGAACACCTTGACGAGGCAGCTGGCGGAGTGCAGGTGCTCGGGGGGGTCCCCCTTGCCCCCCGCCCCGAAGGTGTCGATCTGGAGGCGGAAGGGGACCCCCTTCTCCCCCCCGTTCTTGCGCAGCGTGAACTCGGTGCTGATGCAGTGAACCTGCGGTGGAGGGGGGGTACAGCGGGGTCGGGGGCGGCCTCTGGGACCCCCCCTCAGCCCCCCAGAGCCCCCCGGCCCCCCTGGGTCCCACCTGCACAAACACGGACGTGCGCCTGGAGGGGTCCCACAGGAATTCCACCGTGTTGAGCAGCGTGGGGTGGATTTGGGGCTCGAGGACGCCGACGGAGAGCGGGATGTCTGCGGGAAGGGGGTGAGCGCGGCCCCCGCAGCCCCAGCCCGGGGCTCCCCCGGCCCCGGCACCCACCGATGTCGAGGATTCGGTCGCCGGGGCGGCTCCACCGCCAGCCCTCGAGCTGCTGCTGCTCCGAGTATTGCAGGCGCCGGTCGTGGAAGGACACCCGGACCACGCTCTGGGGACAGCGGCGGCCACGGGCTGAGCCCGCGGCCGGTCACACGGACACGGCCGGACACACGGACACGGGCTGAGCCCACGGACACGGCCCCACAGGAGACTGTGCTGGACGGGGCTGGACTGGGGCTGAGCTGGGCTGAAATGGGGCTGAACTGGAGCTCAGTCCGATCTGAATTGGGGCCGGAATGGGATTGAGCTGGGACTGGACCAGAGATGAGGTGGGGCCGGACTGGGGCAAAAATGAGGAAGAACCGGGGCTGGACTGGAACAGAACTGAGTTTGGACGGGGGCTCTGGCACAGCTGAACCGGGACTGCAGCCCAGAGCTCTGCCCTGAGCCTCCCCCCGTTCCGGGGGTCCCCACCCCGGCTCACCTTGACCATCCTCCGTCCCTCCGCGGGGTCCCCCCGGGGGGTCCCCACCATGCGGATCTCGTACGACTGCCCTGGGGAGGGGGAATGGGGGGCAAAGGTGGGTGCTGAGCCCCCGGGGAAAGGGGGCGTCCCTCCCTCAGAGCCCCCCCGGACTCACCCTGGTTGAGGTAGGTGAGGGTCTCCTCGTGGTGCCGCACGGCGGGGGAGGTGGGGGCGCACAGGATGTACTGGAACGCCGGGAATTCCGGCTGGGACGTGGAGATGCCGTTGGGCTCCTCCTGCTTCAGGTAGGGCAGGACGGGGGGGTCCCTGCGGGAAAACACCCCCCCCCCAAAAAGGGTGGGCACCCGGCCGTGCCTCGGTTTCCCCCCAAACCATCGGATTTGGGGGGGTGGGGGCGGTACCTGAGCACCCCAGAAGGGGGGAGGGGGTACATGTCCCCGGCGCTGGACCAGTAGTGGTCGGGTTGGCCGTGCCAGAAGAGCATTTTGGGGGGGGGCTCAAGGGGGGGACACCCCACGAACAGGGTGGCAGCAGAGAGGGACAGGCGGGTGTCCCCCCGTGGCTTTATAGCCACAGGGAGGGTGATGTAAGAGGGGTTGGGCCCAGTTTGGCCCAGTTGGGCCCAGTTTGAGGTGTTGACAGTAAATAGTGGGGGGGGAGGGGGCATCGTGTTTGTTGTCACAGAGGGAGGGGAGGACACAGGGGGGGCTCCCTGAGTCCCTTTGTCCCAGCCAAGGACACCCTCCCCTGTTGTGTGTGTGTCTCCCTCGTTTTAATTCCTTTAATTTCCCCCAGATTTGGCTCATTTTCGGGAGAAAAACCTTCCCCGGACCCCCCCAAAAGCCTCCCCTGGCCATCGGCTCTGCCCTGAGCCTTTGGGGGGATTTTGGATGAATCCAAGGACTGGATTCCTGAGCCCCCAATAATCCTGCCTGGAAGCCCAAGGGGTGGATCCAGCCCCAAACTGGGGAGCAGCAGCAGCAGCTCCTCCCCATCCCGTCCTATCCCCTCCCATCCCCTCCCATCCCATCCCATCCCATCCCTCCCCGCTCCAGACACGGACACTCAGCAGGAGGGGTCCCGGATGTTTTTTTATTGGGTGCTGGAAGCTGGAAAACGCTCCCCAGCAGGGACAGCCCGCGGTCACTTCTTGGCCTCCTCCTCCTTGGAGAGGGTCTTGATGATCTCCTCCTTCTTGGCCTGCAGCCGCTCCTCCCGCCGCTTCCGCGCCTCCTTGGTCTTGGAGCGCCGCGCCTCCGCCTGGTCCCTGCGGGATCGAGGGGTCTGGATGCACCAGGAGCACCTCAAACAGCCCCAAAACCACCCTGACCCCTGTCCCCAATCTCCTGCCGCTGTCCCAGACCAGCCTTGCTCCAGCACCCACATCCCTCCCACTGGATTTTGGGGTTTTCCCTTCGCTCCAGCCCAGGAGGAGCCAGCAGGGGCTGTGTGGGGTCACGGCCTTTACTGGAGCCCAGGGTGAAGTTATTCAACATTTCCCCCTCAAGGACACAGCAGGATTTTGGGATCCCTCCCCTTCCCCTGGTCAATCATTCACTGACTCCAGCAGCTGCTCAGGAATTTCCCAGTTTCCCTCTCTCTGAGCATTAAAACCCCCAGTGAACCACAAAACTCCACCACGATCCCACATTTCTCTGCTTCCAGCCAGCCCTGCCCAGTTCGGGACCGATCCCTCCCACCAGGGCCAGAATCCACCTGGAATGACCCACGGGGAGGGGGGTCACTCCTGACAAACCCCCCCTGCCCAGGGCAGCACTCACGCCAGGAGCTTCTTGCGGGCCTTGTCCGCCTTCAGCTTGTGGATGTGCTCCATGAGGATCCGCTTGTTCTTGAACACGTTGCCCTTGACCTTCAGGTACAGGCTGTGGTACCTGCGGGGGTGGGACGGGGCAGGACATCAACCCAGGGAGGGTTTAACTCCATTCCCAAGGAGCTGGTGGGGCAGGAAGGGGGTCTGGGTGTGTGGGATGTTAACTGGGAGGTGCACGGGGTGCAAACTGGGGTGGGGTGTCTGTGGGTGCTGCCCCCACTCAGGGTGACGCTGGGATGTGACAAGGGGAACGTCACACATGGGGACCTCTCCAGCTCTGTGGAGAGGAGTTCCCATCACCTGTGTGATGAGGTGGGAGGGTCTCAGCTCCATTTCCTGTGGGTGGGACCCCCCCTTTATTAAGTGGGCTCAGAGGTTGTGCAGAGCTTGTGGGGAGGCTCTGTCTGTCTGTCCATTCCCAGCGCTGCGATGGGTCTGGAAAGGAGCTGCTTGTGGTGTCCTGTGGGGGCCTCACCCAGCTCCCTGGTGTGAGCTCCAGTCCCCTCACAGCCCCCTGTCCCCCCCAAACCCCGTGTCCTTCCCCCCGGGGCTGCAGAGCCCCCCCAGCCCCGTGCCCACACTCACATGTGGCGGTCGATCTTCTTGGACTCGCGGTACCTCCGGAGCAGCCGCCGCAGGATCCGCATCCGCCGCATCCAGGTGACCTTCTCAGGCATGCGGGCGTTGGCCGTGCCCTTCCTCTTACCTGGGGAGCCCCAAAACCCGCCAGTTAAACCCCAAACTCCTCCCAAAACATTTAATCCCCCTCTTCAGCTCAAGTTATAAGCTATCCATGCCCAAGCCAGGGGTTTTCCATCTCTGTGACCAAACCCATTGGGATAATCCCCAGGGGTCCCATCAGCCCTGGGGGTCCCTGTGTGTGGCAATCCTTACTGAATTTCTAGACAGATAAGTAAAGACTTAGTATGTGAAAGACATAAACAAGAAGTCCATCAATTTTACTTTTAACATTAATTTAACTTTTAACATTAATATTACTTTTAACATTAATTTAACTTTTAACATTAATATTACTTTTAACATTAATATTACTTTCATTACTTTCAATATTTAAACTCTAGTTTGGTGGGGGATGTGTATCTGCAACCATCAAATAAAATGAGAGTCAGCCACATTGATCTGATATTCACGTTTTCCTATGCAACCATAATTTTTAAATTAAGCTGATCGGGGAGATTTTCGAAAGACAAAAAAGTACAGCCTTGGATTTTGATGGAAGTGATTGGAACTGCCCAGGATCAAGGACTGAACAGTCACAGCCAAACTGGGGGTCTCGGGAGGGGAAGGAAGCTGAATTTTAGGGGTAGCCTAAAATTCTGGAATCCCCAGGCTGGCACATGGCCTCTCCAGGCGCTGACATCTGGGGGTGGGTCCCCTGTGCCCCGCTGTGTCTGTGGGGTGCAGCCCTCACCGATGCCCATGTGCCGGCCCTTCCTCCGGGCCAGCGTGTTCTTCCTGCAGCGGGCGCGGGAGTGAACGGTCACGGGCTTCCTGATGATCAGCCCATCCTTGATCAGCTTCCGGATCTGCTGCCCTGCAAAAACACGGCCAACACCTCCTCTGGAGCCCTCAGGTGAGCACAGATCCCCCCCCCCTTGTCCCACCCGGATGAAGGCTGGGAGTGCCACGGAAGGTGGGTTTCCCAACAGAGCCCCTCACGCTGCTGGAGCTGCTCCGTTCTCCCTCCCAAGTCTTCTCCCAGAGAATCTCCCAGTTCCCTCACTGATTATCTCACAGGGCACCAGGGAGCTCTAAAAACCCTGGAAACCCCACTTTAAGGTGGAAAAAAAGCTCCTCGAGTGGCAGAATTTTACCCGAGCCAGAATTTCCCTTAAGGCAAAAGCTGGGCTTGATAATCCTGGGAGGCTTTTTCCAGCCTCAATGGTTTTATGATTCTAAACAAACTTCGCTGTCACTGAGCCTCCCAAAAGCCCTCTTCCCGCTCTGCTGGTGGATCTCTTTCCCCCAGGGCCCCTCGGGCAGGGCTGTGCCCAGGATATTTCCCCCCCAGTGCCCAGGACATTCCCCCAGTCATTCCCAGAGGGACATGCCCCACTCACGGGAGTTGGCGTTGGCGATCTCGTTGGTCTCATTGGGATCCAGCCACACCTTCTTCTTCCCGCAGCGCAGGACGCTGGAGGCCAACCTCTTCTGGAGCCGGAGCATACTGGGAGAGGGAGCGACAGGGATCAGGGGGGCTCTGCACCCCCCCTCAGAGACCCCCCCTCAGGGATCCCCCC